>NC_089743.1:5863746-5986246 GCF_040412425.1 Macrobrachium rosenbergii
GCAGTAAAGGACCTTTGTACACTCTCTATTTGTGCAATATCCTTTTGGTAGTGTGGGTACCATATTATATTAAAATATTCAAGTGGACTACGTACGTACGTTTTATAAAGCATAATCATGTGTTCAGCTTTTCTTGTTTTGAAGTGCCGGAACAACATTCCCATTTTTGCTTTGCATTTTGCCAATATTATTGCTATTTGGTCATTACATAACATATTCCTATTCAACATCACACCAAGGTCTTTAACTGCTTCCTTATTTGTGATTGTCTATTAGGACCTTTATATGCATATAGCATTCCTTCTTTATCACCATAGTTTATTGATTCAGATTTATCAGAGTTAAATACCATCCAATTTACCTCTGCCCATTTGCATATATTATTTAGGTCTCTTTGTAGCGAGTTCCTATCTTCATCACAAGTAATCTCTCTACTTATTCTTGTGTCATCCGTGAAACTTCTCACTACCGAGTCCTTAACATTACTGTCTATGTCTGCAATCATAATCACAAACAGCAATGCAGCTAACATCGTACCTTGTGGCACACCGGATATTACCGTAGCTTCATCCGATTTCTCATCGTTAGCAATCACTATCTGTTTTCTGTTATGCAAAAATTCTTTTATCCATCTTCCAACTTTATCCACAATGTTATGTTTTCTCATTTTTTTTGTTAATATATTATGGTCCACCTTGTCAAAAGCTTTTGCAAAGTCTAGGTAAACCACATCTGTATCTTTTTCGTTTAACATATTTTTATATATGCTTTCATGGTGAGCTAACAGTTGGGTCTGTGTACTTCTTCCGGGTACAAAACCATGTTGTCCTGTATTAAACAAACTATTTTTCATTAAATGTTTCATTATATATTTTTTCATTACCCTTTCGTAAACTTTCATAATATGAGATGTCAGACTCACAGGCCTATAATTACTTGCCTCTAGTTTTGATCCACCTTTGAAAGTTGGGGTAATATACGCTAATTTATGCTCATCATAAATCTTGCCTGTATCTATACTTTGTCTTAATAATATTGCTAGTGGCTTTGCGATTGAATAAACCATTTTCTTTAACAAAATGGCAGGAACACCATCAGGTCCTGCTGCTGATCCATTTCTAATCTCATTAATAGCCTGCACAATATCTGCTTCAGTAATATCTATGTCCGATAAATATTCACTATTTTCATCTCTTACTTCTGTATCATTATCTTCATTATCAATTCTAGGTGTGAATTCACTCTTATATCTTTCTGCTAATATGTTACATATTTCCTTTTTTCATTTGTTAATCGCCCTTCAATTCTTAAAGGGCCTATTTCTACTCTTATTTTATTCATCTTTTCTGCATATGAGTAAAAAATTTTGGGGTTTTGTTTGATATTTTGTAGGGTCTTTTCTTCAAGGTCTTGATTTTCTTTATCCTTTGACTGTATAATCTTTTGTTCTGCATTTTCTATCTTACCTTTTAGCTCCATCACTTTCCATGCATTCTTTTCTTTTGCAAGACCTTTTTTCCACTTTCTGATTTTCTGGAACAAGATCCTTCTGTCTCTTGGCATGTGTGACTGATGTTTACTTTTCTTCTTTGGTATATATTTTTCCACTATTTCCTCTAAAATTTTATATAATATATCCGTATTTACCTGTATATTATCACTTACGAATATGTTTTCCCAGTCTTTGTTTAATTCTTCATTTATTTTTGACCAATTTATATTTTTACTATAGAAATTATATTTTCCATATCCTTCCCATTTTTTCTTCTCTTGCTTATCTCTGTTTTCAATAGTTTTGGAACGGACTGTTAATTCTATGACATTATGGTCTGAAATACTCGTATTATACACTATTATTTCTTTAACATAGTTCATCTCGTTCACAAATACTAGATCTAAAATATTATCCTTTCTTGTTGGTAGGTGATTTATTTGCTGAATGTTATGTTCTAGTAGCATATCTAATAGCTTTTCAAATTGCCTCTTATCTTCTGTGCTACTATTACTCTCCATTTTATATGTATAAATACAACCACAGTCTCCTATTCGTTCTTTCCATTCTACGAAAGGAAAGTTAAAGTCTCCGGATAGAAGTATAGTCCAGTCTTTGTGATTTCTACATATATCATCCAATTTGTCAATTATTATATCAAACTCTTTAGTATTCGGGGGTCTGTATATTACAATATTTACTAATTTTTCAGATTCAAATTCTACTGCTATTAATTCACATTCTGTGGTACTATATTTCTCACAGATTTTTCCTTGATTGGTGTCTCTCCCATATATTGCGGTTCCCCCTTGATTCCTATTTTTTCTATTTGATCTATAAGTTTGGAAACCCTTTATCTGATCATCATTACCAGTCTCTTGTGAGTACCAGGTTTCACTTTTATTCATTATATCTATTTTTTCAGTTTGGATTAGTTCTTCTAAGAACTCTATTTTTCTTTTTGAGTTATTCGAAACTAGACCCTGTGCACTCATCACTATGATGGTTTGTGTTTTATTCCCATTATCTAATAAGGGTAATAATAAGGATTTTCCCATGTCTCTTTCCTGCTCTGATATGTTGTTCTTTTCTTCATTTCCATAACTTTGGACATTAAAAAATCCAACTTTTCCAAAATAGTTGATCTTCCATCCTCATAATTATTCATTTTGTGTTTGTATCTGCACCCCTATCCATATCTGCACCATCCATTTGCATCGTAGATACATTGCTTTGTTGCATTGTACCTGGGAGCTGAAGCCTCATATCTTGGTGCTGACATTTCATAACAGGGTGCCGGCTTGCTTTCTTCCTTCATCACATACTCTTTATTCTTTCCTTTGTTTGTTTCATTTTTACTTTGATTTTTTATATGTATTTGCTTTTGATTTTCGTTCTTCATGGCGACAGGATGCATGTATCTGCATTTTTTGTTGAATTTGCAATCTTTTCCTTCTTTCAGATTCCGGCATATTTTTGGATGTAGATCGCTACATTCAACCTCATAACCATCTAGATATGCACATTTGCCATAGATTTCATAGTTGTGACATATTTTGGGATGTTTGTAGTGACATCTTTCACCGAATCTGCAATTTCCTCTTTTCAAAAGAGTGCAGACTATGTATTTCTTTTCTTTTTTTTTTCTTGCTCATTCCCTTCAATATGTATATCAGGGTACAGCCTCTATGGGATTTTTTTTTTTTTTTTTGTCATTTCATAGTTTATTTCTTCGTATGTATGCTTTTGTATTGCCTCATATGTAGAGTCTATGAGATTCTCTGCATCCATACTCTTATCCTGTTCTTTGTTTTCATTACTGTTTTCTATCTCTTCAGTCGTATTTTCTTCTATTTCATTTGCCTTTTCTTCATCATCCTCTGTTTCATCATCCTCAACTATCTGTACATTAAGTCTAGACTTAATAACATTGTCTATCCATATTAGACATGTTGAGCAAAATATTTTTGTGTCCTTTTTTTTATTTTGCTGTACTTTGGCGCATGTAGGGTGCGTTGGAACATGGCATGCACTGCATTTCCTTATCAGGTTTTGTGGATTTACAATGCTATACCACACATTACATAGATTGCATGCTTTAGGCATTCTTTTTCCTATGGCATCAATTAGTATATTAACCAAATTCACCTTATTCACTTTCTTTGATGGAATGTGTTGATTGGTGTAGATTTTTTTTATAAGTTTCTTGATCACTTGGCCTTTCCTTGGTATTTCTTCAATTATTTTCAAGATGTTTTCTGCTGACTTGTTCCAGCTTGAAGGGTCATATCCTTTCACTATGTCTGTGTATGCTTTTGCTTCTTTTTGATAGGAGTTATTGTTGATCTCAACGATAAGAAACCCCAGCTCCCTGCTTGCCAATTCATCATATTGGAAATCTGCGAGGGTTGCTAAATTCCTCCGGCGTCTGCCGCTGTTGCTGCTGTTGTCGTTGCTAGACACCTCCATGATGCTTAATTTTATAATATTTTCACTCGAAAAACACCTTTAGTCGACACTTTTTATCGTGCTATTCTGACTTAATCTTATCACTGAGAGTTCACGAATACTTCTAGCTATAATTCACTCGCTAGTCGTATGTTACGCCAAGCGTGAAATCGGGTTGATTATTCAGACCAAGAACAAATACGTCTTTCTGACCAAAAACGTGCACTCCGAGAGCAACTGGAGCGAGAGCGATCTCGACTTCTGCGTCCGAGGAGGCCAGTTCCTGGTCTTCCAGAGACGGTGTAACATTTTGATCCTCCAGGGGTTCATCCTCTGGGGTCAGATTTGGTGAAGAAGAAGTCTCGGGTGCCGGAGGCTCTCCGGCTGCGATGATCAAAGGCATGGGGAATCCTGAATCTCCCAGAGGAGGATTTGCCTCATGATTTAGACCTGGCATAGGGGCCTTTTCAAGTGATAGCTCAACGTCCGTGACGGGCGGAGCGTGGCACAGCTCAGTGCTCGCAAGTGGCACTGGCAGCAGTTGAGGGTTAGGCATGCCTGACAAGGGGTCCGGAGGTACCATACCTCGCGGACGACTCGAACTTGGCTGCGGCAGAGATTCCTGCCCCAGCAGATTGTAGACTCTCCGAGAGTCTTGTTCGGGGGCGTCGGCTGGGCGCTGCCCATGGGCAGCCTTCCCAATTTGTGGAGTGGCCTGTCGCTTACGCCCTGCAGCGGTACTGCTCCTCTGAATCTCTCTTCGGGAGAGGAGGACCTCGCAATGAGCCAGCCCTTCGCAGCTGGAGAGGAGCTAGACCTAGAATGGTTCGGTGTGTGCCCCTTCCGCTGACCACTTCGGTGGGCGGAAGGTGGGGTTTTTTCCTTATCGGGTTCTACAGACGGGGCCTCCGTGGAGGAGGTAGCGTGGCTGCGAAGTGGCGTTGGTAACGGGCTTCCCCAGAGACACAGGCCGAATTCCACCCACCACGCCAAGGCGGTGGGGTAGCATGCCCCAAGGTGTAGTAAGTAACCTGGAGGCTGGACGGTAGGCTTGGTAATGGTGGCCTCTATCCACTTCATTTCCACCGGGTTTCGTCAACCATGGCACCGGCTGGCACTTGGGCTGGCGATCAGGCTAATGTCTGCTGCAGTGTCTGTGACCGGAAGAGGGTCCCGGGCAGGCTAGTGCTCTGAAGAGGGAGCCACCGAGATGGACTGGGTTTCCAGTCTCTCAGGGTAAGAGATCTTGTGCGGACCGGCCACAGAAAATGAGGTGCTAATGAGGTTGACGAATTTGTGGTAGAGGACATGATGTGAGACAGGCCAGAGATCCAGCATTGTAGTGGCTGGCACCACAGGATTTGCACAGGCCTCTTGGATGGGCTCCGTGGCCTGCAGTAACTGTTGGAGGAGAGGGCTGAGCGGAAGAATCGGGAGAGGAGTTATGGCTGATAGTGGTAGGCTGCTTATTAGTGCCTAATTTATATCAGCACTCAGCTTCAGTGTGCCTCCTTCTTCCCCAGTGGGTGCCGCGTGAAACGCCCGGCAGTCCATTCTTGGGCAGTGGAGTTAGAGAGAGGTAGGCCGGCGGAGCGAGGCGCTTCCGAGAAGGTGCTGTGAGACTGGTTAAAGTCTCCCACAAAATCGGCCATGTGGCAGGCTTCCATAAGTGTGGTGGGCTGCTATCGTGGAGAAAATATACAGCAAGGGGCCCAGGAACACATTGGTAAAGATCTTCTAGCATGGTCAATTGAAAGATCCTCAAACGTCGTGCAGGACAAGAGTCGAACAGCGGGCACCAGACTGGAGTCTTGTGACGAGCCCATTCAGTCCAAGACCAGCCGACTTCGCCAGCAGAGACCTCGGAACCGATGTCTCCATTTTTCTGGGGTTATTTCATGAGCGCTTTGTAATGACTCTGCACTTCCTACATGTTGCCTCTCTGGCTCTTCTCAGTGAGCAAAGTGCTGCCTTGGCTTTCCCTCCATATGCTTGGCTAGTATTAAGGCTCTCTCCGTCTCCGTGGTGCTGTAGTTATCGAAGAGAGCCTCGATCTCCTCCAGCCATGCTTCTGGCTCGTCCTCAGTCCACTTGAGGACAAGGGAATTGATGCTCGAAATTGGAGCATTTGGTGCAGCAGGTGTAGGGCTGGAGGCTTGCTGTCTAGCCATAGCTACGGCATTCTCCCATTTTGCTCTTTCCAGCTCGGCTCCTTCTCATGAGGCTAGCTCACTTTCCTTACCAGGCTAACTCATGCTGTCGCCTCCTTTCTTCTCTGTCTTCTTCTAGCTGCCTCTGCTCAGCTTCATACGTCCTCCGCCGTTCGAGTCTTTCTTCCTTCTCCCGCTTGGCCAAGTCGTCCCTTGCTCCTTGACCCAGGTGGTAAGTTCCGGTCCGGTGAGACCGCCATCCCCAAATCCTGGAAGGCTTTATAATTCTCTGCTGCCATGGTTCTGTTGGGGATGGGCGTCTAACCAGGTCGACTGGGCGTACTTGGGCAGCAAGGAAGTGCCCCTTCAGTGACGTGGCACCCTTTCAAAAGGTGGCACTATGGTTGGGTGTGCCATGTAAAGGTCACACTGGTGGCACTCAGTATCCTTAGGCACTGGTGCAGGTTAAGTACCAGAAGGACTTTCTCTTCTGTGTACCCTTTTGTTTGGTTTTATTTATTTTTTCTAGTTGCTTGATTGGTGGCACTATGGTGCCAATGTGTTCCTAGGAACCCTTTACTTGAGTCCAACTAGGCTATATGGGAGGAAATGCACTCTACCCCAGCAGAGTGTAACAATTGAATGAGAGTAAAGAGGAAAAATAAAAGAGAGAGAGAGAGAGAAAAGTAAGCTTATTCAGTTGATGACAGTGCTGAAAATTACTGGCACTGTGGAACAGAGTGAATTTGGTTGCTTTTTCTTTATAGATCCTCGTGAGTGGCTGGTCCCAGTACCCAGTGCTACACCCCTTCTTCTTTCAGAGGGTGGCTTCTATTTTTGCTTAGGTATGGTATGAGCCTCCTCATGACCGACAGTTTATCACTGTAATCAAACACCAACTTGTCCTCATCTACTTGTGGGACAGAGGTGTTGCTGTTGGTTTAATTAAAATTAATTGTCTCAGTGTCAGCCCTTCTTTCTTTGAAGAGGGTCACGCACTCGATTAGGCTTCCTTGGATATATGAGTTAGATTTTCAATCAGCCAATTTTTTCTGTGAGAACAGTTTAGTAAAGAATTTTTCAATACTTTCATTGGCAGGGTTAATGAAATGCAGATACATCGTCTCACAATGAGAGGATTGTCTTTAACAATCTTAACCAGACGACGTCTACAATGAGTTGGAGTAAAATGTAAGTTCTTTCTTTATAAGATTTTCTTTACGTCGGGTATTTGTATAGGAACTTGTTATTTGTATTAATCCTAACTAAGGCCTATCATTCCCTGACTAAATTATATCTTGATTTTATCTACCGAAGTCTGTCTAGCTAAGATATTGCGAGGTGGATCTACTACGCCAAAGAAAGTAGTTCTAAGAAGTGGCTGAAGACAGAGCCTGGTCACCACAACAATGACAATAAAGGTCTCAAGATGGCGGACAAGGGGTGGTCACTCGGCTCTCAAGATGCCGGGTGAATCCTGCTAGTTCAAAACAATTTCAAACAATACCTCGCGGAGGAATACAAAACATGGCAGTGTTTGTCCCAAGTCAATACACAAAAGCACTCGAATTCACTCCCACAACGAACTAAGCAAATGCATGTATCCAGATTTACTCTAAATATACCAATAATGCATAGTGTTTTACGTTAATGATGGAAAACGAAATTATCATACAATGTTGTGTCTTTTGTTAAGTATTGGTGCGGTTCGTGACCCAGTCTACGTTACTGAAAAATGTATATGGTAAAATTACTATTGCCGTTCATTTGCTCTTTCAATGACACAGTGTTTCGAAAATTCGCATGAACACAATATCGATCGGAATTGCCGAATCGCGATTACTACTTTGTGAAAATGAAATGAACTTCGCAAATTCGGTCTTTAGGATACGTGATTGGACGACTTGACTCGTTACAAGAAATCACCCTGCATTGTTCCTTGGCCGAGGAAAATAGCACCCACGATATCCGAACACGGTAAAAATGCTCTTTCTTAAGATGTTATAAATTATGAATTGCTCTGCCTTCACTGCAAACTTTTCCTATACCTACGCTAATTCTTAATTATACCTGGTATTCTAAATATTCTTATTATTATTATTATGCCTTGTGCTGTCTCCTTGTTTGGAAGAGTAAAATTAAATGAGATATCTGACTTTTCTCTTTGGAATTAATTGTAATTAATTTTCTTTTCTCTAGGTTCTTTCTCTAAAATTTACTTAGATCCTATGCAGGTCGTCAATGTTCTGTGAGACTTGAGCTGATGAGTTTATTATGGTTATGTAATTTTTATAGGCCCTGCACATGCCAAGGACACACACGTAACCTGTCAATGGCTTCTAATTAACCTCAAAGACCCAATGGTTAGAGAAAGCACTCGGGTCGCCAGTCGAGAAGTGTAACGCCTCAACACAAAAGAATATGCCGTTAACTAAAGAAATTACGATAAACGTCGCCCTACCGGATAGTCAATCTCTACTCGTTAATATGGTATTGAAACCTGCAACTCTTCGAACAAGAGTTCGAGACACAAGGCAGCATAAAGAATAAAATGGCCTTAACCTTCCCTACTTCTAGTTAATTCACTGGAATGGTTGAATATCGCTAAACAATATATAACTTAAGCTTAATCTAGACCTCATAAAAGCAATATGCTTGGGTGGATATGGTGGCGAAAGACTGAAACAAAGAAATGGGAAATACAGAAAAAAGGGGCTAGTAATTGACGAAGTTTTGAACAAAACACAGACTTTACCTTGGATGACTAGTTGTTGCGCATACAACGGACGATCGGAAGTTCTGGGATGAATTCGCCACTTCACTACTAACACAGACTATAAAACAAAGAATAGGAGGCCGAGACACATAAGGCGTGTGTCCGTGACGGCAGGCTGGTTCTCTCTGCTTGTCTGACCTAGTTGGGTCAAAACAGGGTGTCCATTCATACCCTCGGGGTCTGAAACTTTGTCAAAAACATTCGCCGAGGAGAACAGGTAAAGAAAGTGTAAGGCCACCTATCATAAGGTTGATTATGGAAATTTTCCTATGGGGGTTAAATGCCTAATGCTACCTATCCTAGCTATGAACGAACGTTAAAAGTTTGAATCATTCTACGCGAACCTGCGGGACAAAGACTTTTCCCTGTCTTGGTCAGTCTGATTAATACTACTACAAATAAATACATTGAGGGCGAACAGCAGTAATATTTATAAAAATATATATTTCTAACAGCTCGTTAGAAATAAATATAATTTAGAGACAGATATTTTCATCGTGTATTTCCAATGCCTTTGATCTGTGTGTGATGTGTTAGCGATACCCTAATCGCCCACTTCATCCTTATCATCAGCCTGTTATTCAAGGCTTTCTTAACCCTTCGGGCCACCTGTACTAGCCCAACACCTTTTTACTGACTCAGTCCTCGGGCTAGCTGTACGGCCCCACTGAAAAGTTTTTGATTATTTGTTGCTCACTTCATAATATGAATTTTTTTCATTTATTTAGATCAGCATACTAGCTTAATTGGTTCCTAATGATTAATTTCATTCCAATTTGAAATAAATCATCATCCCCATTCTCCCTTAAAATTATTCCAGATTAATAAATAAAGTGAAAAGCGTAAGATTCCTTTTCTCAGCGGCTTTTGGCCATGTTCAGCAGCTGTCAGGCGATAATACACATCTCTGCTTTGCCCACTACCTGGAGAAAACAAGGTCTCACGAGAGGGATTAGGAGGGGTGAGGGTATGCAGGTTAAGAGGCGTGACTTCACGTAGTCACTTTCTTTCTCCTCTGCCCAGGCTCTATGTTTTTAACATTAGAAATTGTTTCATTCTTTTAGAGAAATAAATCGCATATTGGCCATATTAATTGTTATTCGTATATTCATCCAAATAATTAAAACAAGTTTTATTTTTCCCAATTATTTACAACCCGCATATATACTAAAGGTTAACAATTCTGTTACCAACTTTTTAACTTTGTTTGCCACTTTTTTTTTTGAGAAGCTAATGTCCCTATTTAACTAATCTGCGAATCCTGAAAAAAGTGTGGCAACTCATTTATCGGTCCAATGTCATCCTTTAAAACAACTGGTTTCTAACAATAGTATAGTCTAACTGGTAATTGCACACTACATCTGAAATCTTAGATTTCTTTGAAATGTGTCCTGCAGAAGGAGAGGTTATAGGAATCGACGACAGTGGCAATAACATAGTCATTTTGTTATAAGGAGGTTTGTTTGAATGGTATACAATTAGTCCGGTTCTGACCCACAACTTGGAGAGTGATACTGGCAGAAGGCTCTGTGCCCCTCCCAGACAACTTCTGGACAAAAATAATAAGTGTTAGCAAGGGCGAAGAAAATCAATGAGAAATATAAAATGAAGACATACACGTGGAAAATTATCTGTTTACCTGAACACAAAAATTCTTTTCTCTCATGATTTGTCAAATTATTTTTTACCATTGAAATTTTTCCTTTTCCATTGTCGATGATATAAAAAATAATGCAAGGCAAAAGATTAACATAACAGATCTTCTGCAATAACATTCTCTCTCTCCTCTCATATATATATATATATATATATATATATATATATATATATATATATATATATATATATATATATATCCTATATATATATATATATATATATATATATATATATATATATATATATATTATAGGACCTATTAAATATGGTATATATCAGTTTATATCATTTACAATGTCTTTCTTGGAGAACAGTGCCCATTATCAAGTATCCGTAAATTGTAGTGGATATGATAATGTGACTGTTTGTCCAAGAAATTTGTAACTTTTTTGAATAAAAAAATATTATATACCATCCAGTTTGAATGAGGTGATTTAGTAATTTTATAATGCACAGAACAATGTGTATGTGATAAAGTTAATATATATAGATATATATATATATATATATAATATAATATATTATATATATATATATATATATACATATATATATATATATATATATATATATATATATATATATATATATATATATTTCTATAAACATGATAATGTTTCATTTCTATATATATATATAATTTATTAAAATGATATGCCTTATAATCTGTAGGTTTTTTGAAATTTAATATGTTTTCTATTATGTCTCCTGACTTGTGTATAGTAATATTGTTAATTGAAGTACCAAGTGTCAGATCTTAAAAGGGTTAGTTTGACTGTGTGATTTTAAGAGATAAGATACATTTCTCTGTGAGATTCATGTTTACCCAGCTGGTAGGCTCTTGTGTACACAGTTGTCAGGTGTTCAACCAGGGTAACCCCATCCATTTCAAAGGGTCGTGCCTTACCCACTTAAACTGTCATCAAAAGAGAAATGAGGTGACAAGTCTAGATAATGTTTGTTGACCAGGGCAAGGGTAAGAGAAGGTTCATTTCCTGTTGGCTGAGTCGGTTGAAAAAGCTTCAGACTGTCACTCAATGGGCCGGAGTTCAATACCGATCGTTTTGATGAAGAGTTATTTTATTTTTTGGTGATAGAAATTAATTTCTCGCTATAATGTGGTTTGATTCCACAATAAGCAACAGGTCCTTTGCAAAATAACCAAGCTTCTTAGCCACGTAAAATAAGTCTAATCCTTAGGCTGCAATGTTGGAGAGCTGTTAATCAGCTCAGTGGTCTGATAAAACCAAGGTATATTCCAGCCCTCTCATGTTACCTAAACTGTCATTAAAAAGAGACAGGGATGACAGGTTTTAGATAACAGTGGTTGACTTTGAAAGCTTGTTGTTTGAACAAGTGTGCAGTCAGGTAAATTCCTGTCAATTATACAGATATGAAACTAAGGAAAAGGGCGGTTATCTGACCCAGGGAAATTTCCTCTGTTGTTTTTTTTTATTCTTTCCTCTTCAGGGAAGATTGCCAGGGGATTCCCCAAAAAATGTCTTACTGGCAACATAGGTTACTTCTCATAGTAGAATTTGGAAAGCTGGGCATTAGCCTGTTAGAGTCCATTTGAGTTGGTCAGGCTTCTCTCTCTCTCTCTCTCTCTTATCCTCTCTTACTTCAAAGGAGAGTATAATTTATTATATAACAGATTTGTGTGGTCATTGGTAGAACATATCGTTTAAGATCTGGTTCTGGTGAAACTGTGTAGTCCTATAGGCGTCATATTTAAAGTGTTTTTGTGCTGTAGTGAGGGATTTTACAAAAGTAATGCAAGCTTGTATAAGTTAAGGTGGATTTTGCTTATTATTACCATGGTAAAATGAGAAACATCAGGGAGACTTTGCCTTAGTGAAATTATTGTTGATAAATCTTTTGTGCATTTTTTGTGTTCTTGTTTTTTGCATTTTTTGTGTGTTCTTGTTTTGTGCATTTTTGTGTGTGTTCTTGTGTTCGCTATTTCAAAGTTTTACCCAAACTTTTGTGTTGGTGATTTAACATTTATTTACTTAGCATTTTACATATTTTGATACTTTAACATTGAATACCTGATTTGATTTTCATTTGTTAAGATTTCCTTTTCAAATCTTGAGCAATTCTTAATAGTTTAAATTTTGCTTAGTTAACATAATTTCTTGATAAATTAAAGTTTTGTGAATTAATCTTGTTTAAAATTAACTAAAGTCTTGTGTTGTTTTCAAGCATGAGTAAATTTTTCAGATTTTGAATTTAATTATAAATTTTAGTTAAAAATAAATTTTTATATTTAAAATTTTAAACACAGTGTTTCATTTGTTGGCCACCAGTGAATAGGGTTATTTTGTGTGCATAGGCAAAGTGATAAACATGTTTTGTTCTCCTTCAGTTTTACTGAAGTGAATTAAGACCAGGGAAACAATTATAGTTGTTTGATAGAGTGATGCCCCTTTTCATCTAGTATATTTTAGGACCTCACACATAACTTGATAAACTTAGTTGATTTTTCAAGCGATAAGTAAGTTTTAAAGGGATGACTGTTACCTTTAGAGTGTTCAGTCGTAGTTTTATTGTTGTGAGGTTCAGGTATCTGGCTGAATTGAAGGTAAATTTTTGGATTTTGTGACTAGTTGTGTAATAACCAGGTACTTGGTACAATTCGTGACAAAAAGTATATACTGTATATATATATATATATATATATATATATATATATATATATATATAAAATATGTATATATACATATGCAAATATATTTATACACATATGTATATATATAATATATACATGTATATATATGCATATATATGTGTATAAAGATTGAATGCCCGATAAAAACTGTGATTATACGACAGAACATGATATTTTTAATAACAATATTTTGTAATCTCAACTGCTTTTGATTATCTACATGATAGACTACTTGGGTTGTGTGTGAGATGCAGGTGCTGTTTACATATTCCTATTCCCAGTCTGATTTATGACGGGGAATTCCGGAACCTTCAAATATCGTTTCCACTTTCCTCCTGACTTTTGACTGCCGATGAGGGAATTCTGGAATCCCCCGTGAGGGATCAAAGTACGAACAGGAATCTGCGAGAAGGGTTCGGGATAATCTCTGGCACTAATCTCAAGCAAATGGCTTTTGCGGTCACGCCTACCATACCTGATGTATGTGGTGGCCAGGAAATTGAACAATGACACTCCCGCATATGCCATGCAAATAGGTTTGCCCATGGTCTAAGAAAGACCTTGGGTTTGCCACCTACCGATTATCCACGTTCATCTTACCACCTAAAAACAGTGCGGAAATTCACCTGTACTGCCTAGGCCAAAAGTATCAGAACAATTCAACACTTTCAGTTTTCAAATGTACAATCTCCAAGAGTAATCTTCATTGTAAAGAAGCTCAAGGGAAAAAAATTGAATGTTTTCTTTTATCTTTTCAACCTAAACCTATATAAAAGATGCACTTTATACAACGTACAAAGACTAATATTTCTCTCTGAGGAGATTCGCAGTTTGGCAGTAGTTGCGCTAAAAAGAAAAACTAGTGGCCGCTGTTCTTACAGTATGCATTCTCTCTCTCTCTCTCTCTCTCTCTCTCTCTCTCTCTCTCTCTCTCTCTCTCTCTCTCTCTCTCTCTCTTGCACACACATAGTCATTGCAAGTAACATGGCATTCTTTCAATGACCGAACATATGAATGTTGTGAAGGTGAAGGAGATTTTTTCAAATGTCAAGCTTATGAAAATATAACATAACTAGTGCCAATGATATCTGATATGAATTCCTATGAAAATCTAAATATATATATATATATATATATATATATATATATATATATACTTGAACAATTAGAATTTATTTAATTACAAGAACACATAATGAATCAAGAAATAAAGTATTGCTGAACTATGAAGTATGACTAATATAAAAGCAAATATTTTTGGTAAATGCAGATAGCTGTATATGTCTGTGTGTATGTACTAATTACAGTCTGTTATAAAATTCTTTCACAGCGTTCATAAATCTGAATCTAGAAACCTACGTACGGCATTCCTTGTCAACTGAGAGCTTGGCCATCGCTAAAATATCACCCAGAAATAGGATCAATATATATTCACTGATCTGTCATTTCAAACAACAATTGCTTACATACAGAAAAATTAATTTGTACTGATAACGTCATTGCAAAATTACTGAAATATATTGGGTTACCTGTGCACATTTTCACGCTTTTTATCAGAGTTAGGCAATAGGTCTGCCCTTTCTAAAAAATGATGCCCGTAAAAGTAAGCATTAGAGAAAGTAAAGTACACATGTTAATATTCTTTCATCCAATGGAACGGTAATCGATTCTGCGCGTGAAATATGAGAGCTTTATTTATAGGTATAAATTACGTGGATTTATGCACACAAACACATATGTATACAAACACACACACACACACACACACACACACACACACACACACACACACATATATATATATATATATATATATATATATATATATATATATATATATATATATATATACATATATACTGTATATATATGTGTGAAATTACATTAAATTACATTCTCCTTCACGGTCTAGATAGTGCATCCCCTGTCAGTCAATCTCTCTCTCTCTCTCTCTCTCTCTCTCTCTCTACACAATGCTTCCTACCGAGTTGGTCAGGGGTGGGGGTGTGGGATTAGAACACTAAGTTGTAAACACGTGGATCGTATGATGCCATATAGTTAGAAAAGCTTAAGTATTTATTTTCTGGTTTTGTCAATATTGTTGTTCTTTGCTATATTTTTGTTTTAGATATAACAAAATTAGTGTGTTAGTGAACTCCCAAGTGAGGACTAATTTCTGGAAAAGAAGAAATAGTTAATCAGTAATTTCATAAATGGCATTTTTCTTGTTAAGCGCTTGGTACAGAGCGTTCTTCATCTCACAAGTAAATGAACGCAGCCGATTTAGACTATGACTGGTGTTATTTTAAAAAAATGGCTTCAAATCCAATAAGATGATTACAATATTAGTCCATTCATGAAAAATAATAATCACAGATTAATGGATGTTGAGGGGGAACATATACCATGAGGAAAAAATAGTATTAGTGTTTTATGAAGCAAAAATTGCTAGTGAAATTCCATCGTAAGATGTATTTTCCGAATACTTTGGGAAATTCTAAGCGTCCCTGCGTGTAAAGTATTAAAAGTATGCCAACGACAACTGGACGTAAAGATAGAAAAAGTATTATTCTTTTTATTGATGCCATTTTCGAGAATCTTATCAAACTAGAATGCAAACAGTATTGGACTTTTTAAAAACTTTCGCAGTGAATTGAGTAGCAGCTACTCTCGTTTCGGCTGAGGCAAGAGTGGAAAGTGCTATGCATTGTCGCAGCTTTCGTAAACCCATCATTATGAAGTGGTTATCTAGCAGTGAGGATAAAGTGGCAAAGTTATAGACGTACTATGAATGATTTGAGGTAAACAGTGATCATTCATTATAACCATTATATATATATATATATATATATATATATATATATATATATATATATATATATATATTTTTACAAATATTACTGCTGTTCGCCCTCGTAACTTTTGATTGTAAAAATATCAGCCTGACTGAGACCGGGAAAAGACATTGTCTATATAGGTGCGTCTTCAGTTCAAAACTTACCGTCCGTTGGAGAAGGATAGGTAGCATTTAGCCATTTTTCCCCTATAGGAAAATTCCCATATCAGCCTTAAAAATAGGTGGTCCTAAGGCCCTTTTTCCTTTCTACCTGTCTCATGGCGAATGTTTTGAAAACAAGAACGTGGACACCTGGTGGGACTGTTCTGACCTAGGCTCGGTCAGGGAACGACACAGAGAGAACCAAGCTTTCGAGAGATAACACGTCCAGTTGGACCTCTTCCCCTTTCTTTGTCTATTATTCTATTAGTGAAGTGAAGAAACAATTGCAAGAACTCCACGTCGGTCGTTGATGCGCACAACGTTCGTCCTAAGGTAAAGTCGCTTTTTGTTCAGAACTTCGCCCATTCTTTTATCCTTTGTTTTCTGTATTTCAAATTTCCTTTGTTCCCCCTTCAGCCACCACTTACGGTATATGTGTTCACGAAGTCTAGATTAAGTCAAATTATTTTATTGTTAGCTTCAACCCCATTATTCCAGTAAAATACCTAGGATTTAGGGTAAGCAAAATCAGGTTAAATCTCGATGCTTTTGTATGCCTCGCGTCCGAATGTTTGGGAGAACCGTTGCGTTTAAAATCAAATTCATCTCAAATATTCTTTGTTAAGGTTAATAACCCTTAACTGGCGACCTTTGGCTAATTAACGTCTGTCTTTGAGGTTAACTTTTGGCTTCAAGTGACAGGTTACGTGTAATCTTGGTTTGCAGGGCCGTAAAATTTACGTAAATTGAATAATACATGATCAACCAAGACCTCACACGTAACATTGGCGACCTTGCGTAGAATCTAAAGTACATTTTAGAGAAAGAATCTGGAGAAAAGGAAATTAAAATTACATTAATTCCAAAAATAAAAGTCAGATATCGAACTCCATTTCATTCTTCCAAACAAGGAACGAGGCATAATAATAAGCAGTAAAGAGAATAGTTATAATAACAAGTGTAGCGAGAATTAGCGTAGGAAAGGGGTGCGACTCGAGAGCAGAGAGTCATAATTTATAACGTCTAAGACAAGGGCATTTTACCGTGTTCGGACCGTGAGAGAAGTCGTTCAAGAAACGAATCCTAAGGCCGGGAAAAAGCGGAGCCTGTTTCATGTACACAAAGTAATTTAGAAATCGCGTCGGCAATTCCGATCGTTATTGTTTGCATATAGCGGGAATCATTCAAAAACCGTGTCAGTGAAGTAGCAAAACGAACGGAAGTAGTAATTTTATCATAAAATACATTTTCAGTAAAGTAAATTTGGTCCGTAGCAAATCACGCAAATCTATTCCATTGTTTGCCGAGGATGTTTCGGGTGAGAGAACGATAACAAAAGACACAAAGTTGTTGGTAATTTAGTTTTCCATCCGTAACGTAAAACACTATGCATGATTGGTATATTTAAAGTAAAATCTGGATACCTGCATTTGTTTCGTTCGTTGTTTGAATTTGTGCTAAAAGAAAATACCCGCCATAGCAGTTGTTTTGAAATTGTTCGAACTGTTTGTGAGAGAACGGCCATTTTGGGGTTTCCTTCGCAGGCCGAGGTTGTTTTGAAATTTAGGCCTAACGGGACCTTGGCCGCCATCTCAAAGACCTTGTTATTGTGACCTCTGCCCGAGCCACTCTTGGGGGGGCATTCTTTTTTTTTCCCCTTCGTAGCGAACCCACCTCGCAATATCTTAGCTAGGAAAAACCCAAAAGATAATTTAGGCAGGGAAAGTTAGGCCTTAGTTAGGAGTAATAACAAGTTCCTATACGAATACCTACTATAAAATCATATAAAGAAAATTTAAAATTTTACGATAAACTTTTGTGACGTCGGCTCCCGGGAAAATTAAGATAATAAAGTAATCCCTAAGGAAGCCAAGACGACGCATCTATATCATTTTATTAAGATCCATGCCATTGTGCATGTATAAAATCTTTGTTTACATGTTCTCAAGCAGCAAGAAATTCGCTGATTGAAAAATCTCTCTCTCTCTCTCTCTCTCTCTCTCGTCATTCAAGTAAGCATTCCTAACCTAAGTGTACGTGACCCTCTTCAAAGAAAGAACGGCCGACACTAGGCTAATTAATTCGAATACAATAAACCAATTAAAAGAAACACCTCTGTCCCACAATAGATGAGGACAAGTTAAGAGTAATTACAATACAGTGATAAACTGTCGGTCACGAGTGAGGCCTGCTATCCAGACCGAAGCCAACAGTAGTTTTCACCCTCTGAAAAAAAAGAAGGGGCCAGTACTGGGACCAGCCACTCACGAGGATCTTTAAGAAAAAAAAAAACCCAAATTCACTTTATTCCACAGTGCCAATAATTTGCCGCACTCATCACTTGAATAGCTTACTTCTCTATCTCTCTCTCTCTCTCTCTCTTTTACCTTCCCTTTCTCTCTCATTCGATTGTTGCACTCTGCAGGGGGTGTAGAGTGCCTTTCCTCCCATATAGCCTAGTTGGACTCCAGTAGAGGGTCCCTAGGAACACATTGGCACCATAAGTGCCACCAAGCAAGAATCCAGAAAAATAAATAAAACAAAACCAAAGGGAACACAGAAGAGAAAGTTCTTCTGGAACCTAACCTGCACCAGTGCCTAGGGATACTGAGTGCCACCAGTGTGACCTGTACACGGCACACCCAAACTACAGTGCCACCTTTTGAAAGGGTGCCACGTCATTGAAGAGACACTTCCTCGCTGCCCAAGTATGCCCAGTCGACCCGGTTAGACGCCCTTCCCCACCAGAACCATGGCAGCAGAGCATTATAAAACTTTCCTGGGGCTGGGGACGGCGGCAGGTCTCACCGGCTCGGAACTTACTACCTGGGTTAAGGAGCAAGTGGACGACTTGGCCAAGCGGGAGAAGGAAGAAAGACTCGAGCAGAGGAAGTATGAAGCCGAGCAAAGGCAATATGAAGAGGAAAGAGAAGAAAGAAGGAGACAGCATGAGTTAGCCTGCAAGGAAACTGAGTTAGCCCTAAAGGAGAAGGAGCTCGAGCTTGAGAGAGCGAAAATGGAGAATGCCGAAGCTATGGCTAGCCATCAAGCCTCCAGTCCTACACCTGCTGCATCAAACGCTCCAATTTCGAGCATCAATTCTCTAGTCCCCAAGTGGACTGAGGACGAGCCAGAAGCATGGCTGGAGGAGATCGAGGCTCTTTTTTCGATAACTACAGCACCACGGAGACGGAGAGAGCCTTAATACTAGCCAAGCATATGGAGGGAAAAGCCAAGGCAGCGCTTCGCTCACTGGAGAAGAGCCAGAGAGGCAACATGGCGGAAGTTCGTAGAGTCATTACAAAGGCCTACGAGATAACCCCAGAAAAATGGAGACAACGGTTCCGAGGTCTTGCCAAGGAAGTCGGCTGGTCTTGGACGGAATGGGCATGTCACAAAACCCAGTCCGGGACGCGCTGGTTCGACTCCTTGGCCTGCACGACGTTTGAGGATCTCTTCAATCGGACCATGCTAGAAGACCTTTTCCAATGTGTGCCAGGGCCCTTGCGGTATATCTTAACGATAAACAGCCCTCCACACTTATGGAAGCTTGTCGCATGGCTGATTCGTGGAAACTTTCAATCAGTCGCATAGCACCTCTCAGAAGCGAATCATCCCTCCGGCCTACCTCTCGAACTCCACTCGCCCGAAGAATGGACTGCCTAGCAAGACCCTGTGCAACTATTGCAAGAAGGGGGGCCACGCTGAAGCTGAGTGCCGATACAAACTCGGCACTAATAAGCAGCCTAACCCTACCAGCCAGGACTCCGCTCCCGATTCATCCGCTCAGCCCTCTCCTCCAACAGTTACTGCAGGCCACCGAGCCCATCCAAAAGGCCCGTGCAAATCCTGTGGGGCTGCTAGCCACTACAATGCTGGATCTCCGGCCTGTCCACATCATGTACCCACCACCAAATTTGTCAACCTAATCAGCACTTCATTCTCTGCGGCTGGTCCGCACTGATCCTTTACCCCGAGAGACTGGAAACCCAGTACATCTCGGTGGCCCCTCTTCAGAGCACTAGCCTGCCCATGACCCGTCCGGTCACAGTAGACACTGCGGCAGATATTAGCCTGATCGCCAGGGCCCAAGTGCCAGCCGGTGCCATGGTTGACGAAGAAACGCGGTGGGAAATGAAGTGGATAGAGGGCCACACCATCACCGTTCCTACTGTCCAACTCCAGGTTATGACACCTTGGGGCACGATACCCCACCGCCTCGGCGTGGTAGGTGGAATTCGGCCCGGAGTGGCCTTCTTGTTGGGTCGGGATCTTCTCTGCGGAAGCCCGTCACCACCGCCACTCCGCAGCCACGTTACCTCCTCCACGGCGGCCCCAGTTGTAACTCCCAAAAATGACAAACCTCCACCTTCCGCCCACCAAAGTGGTCCGCGGAAGGGGCATAAACCAAATTATTTCAGGCCTAGCCCTCTCCAATCGCGAAGGGCTGGCCCACCAAGAGGTCCTCCCCCTCCGCGAAGAGAGATTCAGGAGGAGCAGTACCGCTGCAGGACGTGCAAGCGGGCAGACCACTCCACAAATTGGGAGGGCTGCCCAAGCAAGCAACGCCCAGCGGACGCCCCCGAACAAAACTCACCGAGGGGCTACGATCTCCTGCTGGGGCAGGAATCTCTGCCGCAGCCAAACCCAAGTCGTCCGAGAGGTATTGCACCTCCGGACCCCTTGTCAGGCATGCCTGACCCTCAACTGCTGCCAGTGCCACTTGCGAGCACTGAGCAGTGCCAGACTCCGTCCGCCACGGACGTTGAGCTACCAATGGAAAAGGCCTCTATGCCGGGTCTAAATCATGAGGCGAATCCTCCTCCGGGAGATTTAGGGTTCCCCATGCAGTTGATCATCGCGACTGGAGAGCCTCCAGCACCCGAAGCTTCTTCTTCACAAAATTTGATTCCAGGGGATGAACCCCTGGAGGATCGAAATGGTACCCCTTCCTTGGAAGACCAGGAACTGGCATCCTCAGACGCAGAAGTCGAGATCGCTCTCGCTCCGGTTGTCGCAGCAGCCGGAGTAGGGAGTCCTCCCGCAGCTTTTGCAGTTGCCCCTGACTTCGCGCCCGCTAGCCCTTCTGGCCTGTCCCCGGAGTTGGTGCTCTCATCACCTGCTAGGCCAGCTACTGATAGGCCTTGGAGGAAACCGAAGAAGAAGAAGAAGAAGGGGCGGAAGAGAGCCCAGTAGTTGCCGAGCTATACGCTCATCCTGGCACTAGTGCCCTCTCGGCACAGTGCCCTAACATCTAAGAGTGATCCTGGCCCCTTGCCCAGAGAAGGTAGCCAGTGTGATCTCTTCCTTTTATTTGTACCTAGCCTAGGCCACCTTAAAGTACAGTACATCAATTTAGTAACCTTGTTCTTTCCACTTACCACCGAGCCGCAGTAATCATGTAAGTAGCCTAACTAATTTCAGTAATCTCAACTATTGTGAAACGAGCCACGATGCTCGTGACACGCATGGCCTAAGACCTCAGTGAGGCACCCATTTATCATATGAGGCAACCCTCATGAATTAACTAGTAAATTTTAATTGTATTAAACATAAACCATGTTGTAATTTAGTTAGAATATTAACTCTTATGTTGGTGCTACGGTCGGGTTAGGATAGGTTAGGCTAGGGAATATCATAGAACGTACCACTAGGCTAGGTCTAAAACACATCATGATTGTAGGAGGTAGCCTATAATAACCGTGAGCACCTTCTAGTACTATTAGAATTAGGTTAAGTAGTGATTATAGCTCATATCCTATCTAGGGTTAGGTAGTTCTGTAGCTCGGTAGGCTAACCAGGACTAATCTGCTCAGGGAAGGAGAGTAACCTACGAGAGGCGAACAGCTTGTTTAGTATAGACCTTCACGCCCGAAAAGGGAGTGAAGGCCCTCTTCAAGGGGGAGCTTTTACAAATATTACTGCTGTTCGCCCTCGTAACTTTTGATTGTAAAAATATCAGCCTGACTGAGACCGGGAAAAGACATTGTCTATATAGGTGCGTCTTCAGTTCAAAACCTTACCGTCCGTTGGAGAAGGATAGGTAGCATTTAGCCATTTTTCCCCTATAGGAAAATTCCCATATCAGCCTTAAAAATAGGTGGTCCTAAGGCCCTTTTTCCTTTCTACCTGTCTCATGGCGAATGTTTTGAAAACAAGAACGTGGACACCTGGTGGGACTGTTCTGACCTAGGCTCGGTCAGGGAACGACAGAGAGAACCAAGCTTTCGGAGAGATAACACGTCCAGTTGGACCTCTTCCCCCTTTCTTTGTCTATTATTCTATTAGTGAAGTGAAGAAACAATTGCAAGAACTCCACGTCGGTCGTTGATGCGCACAACGTTCGTCCTAAGGTAAAGTCGCTTTTGTTCAGAACTTCGCCCATTCTTTTATCCTTTGTTTTCTGTATTTCAAATTTCCTTTGTTCCCCTTCAGCCACCACTTACGGTATATGTGTTTCACGAAGTCTAGATTAAGTCAAATTATTTTATTGTTAGCTTCAACCCCATTATTCCAGTAAAATACCTAGGATTTAGGGTAAGCAAAATCAGGTTAAATCTCGATGCTTTTGTATGCCTCGCGTCCGAATGTTTGGGAGAACCGTTGCGTTTAAAATCAAATTCATCTCAAATATTCTTTGTTAAGGTTAATAACCCTTAACTGGCGACCTTTGGCTAATTAACGTCTGTCTTTGAGGTTAACTTTTGGCTTCAAGTGACAGGTTACGTGTAATCTTGGTTTGCAGGGCCGTAAAATTTACGTAAATTGAATAATACATGATCAACCAAGACTCCTCACACGTAACAATATATATAATATATATATAATATATATATAATATATATATATATATATATATATATATATATATATATATATATATATATATATATATATATATATATATATATATATGTATGTATGTATGTATGTATGTATGTATGTATGTATGTTGTAAGGAAGAACACCCATACAACCTTGTTTGCACTTACATGCCGAAGTTGCAGGCGTTGGTAGCTGACCGTGGAGAGCGACTCTTTCTCTCTCTCATTCTCGCACCCTCTCTCTCGATCCCTCTCTCTCTCACAATACCCTAAACTATTGTGTGGAAATTAAACCTAATCTTACCAAAAATAGTTTATTCTGTGAAGCTAACAGACAACAGGTTAGAAACATGGTAATTAGGAAAAGAAAAGGCTAAAAACCACAAAAGGAATGTAAATGATAAATTAATATCTCCCCAGCAAAACACCTTAGCTAACAGCAAAATCATGAATGGGATTCTTCCCCATTTCATTCACTTCCCCAATAAGTGTCCACGTAAACGCAAGTCCTTAAGTCATTGTTCCTTTAAGATGACCACTTCCCACTTGGCTATGTTACACGCATGTCTGTGCAGGTGCGTGTCCGCCCCAGCTAACCATGGTTCCAATGAAACATTCTGCCAAAGAAAGGAACCATCTCTATTAAAATCAAAGACCTTCAAGTTCATCAATACACAGCAACTCATCATATAAATGTTAGACAACAGTGAAGGAACACTTGGTAGAATAATCAAATCTGTACAGGTTAGCAATATTCTAAGTTCTACTCACTTTCCAGCGAATGTAAATCCCAATTCCCAGTGTGTCGAACACGTCCCTCCAATCTGGTTTATCACAAAGGAGAGAGCACACTTTCACAAGCCGCTTCGCACCGAGCATTTTCGTAACACACGAATGGATTCACGTTTCCGTTTAACATGCCCAGAAATCTGACTAGAACCGGACCCCCAGGCTTCTAGAACAATCCATGCTGACTCTACTTCCTGTTACACGTGGGCTATATCCAAGGTGCTCTCCAACCAGATGAACAATGCTGATTTTGCACCGAAAGTGCCCAGTTATGCTCGGGCAGTGCTGAATCCGAAAACACCCAAGCATCCGCTTCTTGCCCTGCTGGACCTCTGCGTTGCATGTCACGTAGTCGCAGTCATAAAACATTATATATATATATATATATATATATATATATATATATATATATATATATATATATATATATATATATATACATATATATATATATATATATATATATATATATATACATATACATATATATATATATATATATATATATATATATATATATATATATATATATATATATATATACACAAGAAGATTAAAATGCAGGAATACTCTTGATTGATTTTTTTATTATGTTTATTCCAAATGATTCATAATCCAAGATTCCATCATTAGGGTTTCTGGCATTAAATAAAAAAAAATTTAAAATAAAAATCACAGAATAAATACAAAAAGGCAAAGTGAGTACATAAAAAAAAAGACAATCGACTAAAAAGGGAAATTTACGCAAAGGACACTGAGGAACAGAGAAACACTGTGAAATGAATTAAAATTAATAGGACACAGAAGACAAGCAAAAAAATTAATAAAAAACTAAAGGGTTACAATCAAAAAAAAAAAAAATTAAGTATATGGAGCCAACCTGTCAGTATGACACAAACAGAGAAAATGATGCGTACGAAAGCAAAACATTAACTGCCGGTCAGAGTGTTCAAATTCGGAACGAGCTGTTTTATCATCAAAGACCGGTAGTTCCAGTTGACTCGAAGTTCGTCCAATTATATGGAAATTTGTTTTCAATGGGAGTTTTACAAACTTTCGTATGACTTCCAATGTTAGGGCGTTCGAGGTTCGAGATTTCACCCCTATACGATAACCCACCCCGTATGAGAATCTAGGAGGACATCACAGCACAAAGCTGATCCTTCAATTTAAAAGTAGAGCCAATCGTTAGGGGGTTGACAGGGACAAGTTTAACATTCAAAGCACCAAAATGTTTTTAAATAATACTGGTAAATTTTTGTTCTAAGATGGATTTCAGGACAGTATGGAAATGGGCGTAAAAGTGCAGTTTGGGCACCGTAAGGGTATTACCTTCAGTGAAAAACCTCCTGTTTAGCATTTTACTGAAGGTATTAAAATCTACATTTGAAGGAAAACAATTGAGTTTAAATTATTCTAGAAGAAAGGTTACTTCATCGTGAAAAGCTTTCCAACTACAAGTGAGGGAAAGGGCCCTGTGAAAGAGAGTAGCAACAGAATTAATCTTAAAATTATAGAAGCAATAGCTGTAAAAACTGGCATCTAATCTTGTAATTTTTTTTTTTTTTTTTTTTTAAATTCGCGGCAGTAAAATTACTGTTATATCTGGAGACCAGAACGCAAAGAAACGGCGGTCGATTGCCCTCTTCCTTTGGAAGTGCAAACCTGAGAGGGGTCTCAAGATGAAACTGGAACAAAACCCGACAGTTTTACTAAGGAGTAATAGTTAGAGAGGTGGGACAGCAAGATGGAAGAAAGGACGCAAAGTAAAAGGCTAAGAAAAGGGTACAGCTAGAGGCCGAGGGAATGCAAGCATCCTTTAGTAACGCCTACAGTGCACCGCGTGAGGTCCACTGATGGCACTACCCCAGTCCTCTCTGCGGGGTCACTTAGGAGAGGATGGCCGCAGAAAGTGATACCCCTCCGGGTTTCAGCAGTCAAATTTCAGATACCCAATCTATTGCTTAGGTCAACAGCAAGCTTCTTTTTCATTTTAATGGAATATGACGAGACCTTTCATCCTTATCCGGAAATGGAATCTCGACAATTCTGCTCTTGAGATGGGTATCATGTCCTCTTGATCACGAAGGCCTCTGTATGTACACACAAACACACACACACACAAGTTTTTATATATATATATATATATATATATATATATATATATATATATATATATATATATATATATAAATATAATAGGTTATAATGTTTATTTTCATATCAAGGCATATATATAACTAAAAACAACTCGAATTAAGACGAAAGCCCCATAATCCTTGTCTCCCGTTCCTAAGAACATTTGTATATATATATATATATATATCTCTATATATATATATATATATATATATATATATATATATATATATATATATATATATATATATATAGATATATAGAGAGAGAGAGAGAGATATATATATGTGTGTGTGTGTGTAAAATGGTAATGACCACAATGCCCTCTGAACGTCTCGATTTCTTCATACTTTTTGAATTCGCTTGTCAGTTTCCTAAATAAGCGCCAGAGGTTTAGAAAACTTTTTCCAGAGAATGCATTTGTTCCAATATCCCAGGTTATCACCACGGCATGCTGGTGTACTGCCCGCTCTGGTTTCTGGTGCAGAAAGCACAATCCAGCTCCTTTTCGGAAACAGCAGATTAAATATCAGCACTGTTAGTTTAATCCAAAAAAGACGATCATTATTTTGTCGAGCTATAGAAGCTCAATGACACGGAAAAAGAAAACTGCCAAGATCTGAAATAAATCTAATGACTTCATCATAATAAACGATAATATTGAGTTATATAAAAGTAATAGTTTTCAGTTTGCATTTTACTGAGGTGATGCAGAAAGGTGGGCAGCGCGGTGGGGGCAAGTGAACTAAGTAGCCGTTTGTACTGCAAGGCGGAAGAGTGGAGAAAAACAAAGACGTTCGTCACAGTGTAAGCAGTTTCAAAACATTATTGTGAAGATAATGGCTGAAACGAGTCCAACTATTTTCATATATATAAGAATACATGAAAGAAGATAAAAACAGTGTAGGTGTAAATTCTGTCTCGCTTATGTGAAAAGAAAATATATGATAAGCGAGAAGAAAATATATGATGTGCAGTTATGTGGTAAATAAGCAACTTTAACGCGATAAACAATCTCTCTCTCTCTCTCTCTCTCTAACAGAAGGATATGAGGAGACAGATTATGATACGACTTCGACTGAATCTATATAATTAAGCATTCCAAAGTAAGTTGCCTTAAATACGTATATTTTTTAGCAGATTTCAACAATGCCAATTCAGTGACGACTGAGAAGTGTGGCAGTGTCTGGCAACGCTTATATTTTTCATATCAGTGAACTGATATATAAGTCCCAAGTCCTTGTCCAAGACCTTGTGTGCTCAGTCATTCTGAAGTGGACTTCTAACGAGCGTTCCATACAGACGTCGCATACCTGACCGTATCCCGGGGGAGCGTCCATTCAGGCATTTTCATACACCACGCATCACTGAGCGTCGAGCAAGGATGGCTGCTCAATTACTTCAAGGCAAAATTGCCTTAGTTACAGGTAACTTTCGGTGGCGATTGCTTGTGGTGCTGGTGACAGTGCATGGGCCAACGTGGGTATTTGAGGTTGATCTCTTGCGCTGAGAAATACGGCGGTGTATTGTAGTGACGTTTATATCTGGCTGTAGTCCTTTGGAGCGATCATTAAGATATTATTTCGACGCGAAGGAAGTGGCGATCACGAAGTGTTGTAACTGCATATTTATATGACTATAAGCAAATGCTCGCTGCCTTATGTTCTTGAATGAATATATATACATAATATATATATATATATATATATATATATATATATATATATATATATATATATATATATATATATATATGTATATATAGTATATATATATGTATGTATTAGTAATGAAAATTACCTCCTTACTTCTAGATTTCTAATATTTTAGACCATTGTCCATTTGTATGGTTCCTTTTGCTGCATGTGTCCAAAGGATCTATTCCAATAACATGAAGTAGCTACCCCTTGAACGAGGGTGGTTTAACAATAAGACAGCCGCATTCTGTAATATATATAGAATCTACTGGTCACTTTATACCAGACACACCTTCAACTGTAATGACCAAAATGCCCTCTTAGCGTCTTGAATTCTTCGAGTTGACGTTGCCGACCTGAAGACGAGAAGGTAAGGAAGGCCACCTGACCTCGTTCTGATTCTCTGGATGCGGGTTCGAATCCTGCAACGGGCATCAAAACTTACTTTATAGTCTTCTGTAAGGATCTAAGACTCCGTAGGGATACGTGTATCTAAAATATGTGAAGAAATCAATAAGTTAAAAGGCCATTGTGGTAATTACAATTACACACAAACACACAAACACATATATATATAATTATATATATATATATATATATATATATATATATATATATATATATATATATGTATATAAATATATGTTTATATATATATGAATATATATATCTTATATATATATGATATATATATATAAATATGTGTTTTCAGTTATACTGAAATGTCTTGTTAGGAACTGATATACAACCTTGGCGTATGTTGATATATATACAATGAAATATATTATATATATATATATATATATATATATATATATATATATATATATATATATATATATATATATATATATATATATATACATGTTTGTATGTACGTATAAATAACCTTCGTGATCTAGAGGACATGACAGTCATATCTTGAGCAAAATTGTCGAAATTCCGGTCACCCACTGAACTGTGTTGCTGTTGACCTAAGCAACAGATTGGGTATCTGAAAGTTGACTGCTGAAACCCGGAGGGGTATCACTCTCTGCGGCCATCCCCTCCTAAGTGACCCCGCAGAGAGGACTGGAGTAGTGCCATCAGTGGATCTCACGCGGTGCACTGTAGGCGTTACTAAAGGATGTTTGCATTCCCTCGGCCTCTAGCTGTACCCTTTTCTTAGCCTTTTACTTTGCGTCCTTTCTCCCATCTTGCTGTCCCACCTCTCTAACTATTACTCCTTAGTAAAACTGGGACAATTTTGTTCCAGTTTCATCTTGAGACCCTTGTATTTTATTCATTTTCTAGATCTCTTTTTCTTGCTAAGTTAAGTATATTTTAGTTTAACCAGAGCACTAAGCTGATTAACAGCTCTCCTAGGGCTGGCCCGAAGAATTAGATTTGTTTTACGTGGCTAAGAACCAACTGGTTACCTAGAAACGGGACCTACAGCTTTTTGTGGAATCCGAACCACATTACAACGAGAAATAAATTCCTCTAATTTTTCATTAAATGCTAGCTGAGAACGGTACTGACCCGTCCAACGAGGAACTCTTTTGTTCAACCACTCTAACATAGATAAGAAATCTGACCACAAAAGGACAAACTTGGTTTACTCGGTTATTATGGAATTTGTGTGTAATATATTAACAGGAAAATGATCACCACAACTATAGCTTGCTTTGAAGACTTTAACCTTATAGAAAAATGTGACCTTGAAATATAACCTTTAGGCTTCCTTTAACTTCTACCAAAGTTGTTTCGAGAAGGTCATTTTATAAACGCTCTCACAAAGTTTCATCAAAATTCGTTAGATTTCACGTGATCTTCCAAACTGTCAGACAGACAAATTAACGGACAGGTCTACAAAGGGTAGAACAGCGAAACTAAAACAAAGCGTCCTTGTCTGAAGTAATCATGTGAAATGATGAGGTATGATAGTTATGTGTGAAGATCTGTTCATCGTGATTCGTTCTTTCTTAGGCGACGAGAGTGAAGACGAATAGCCTTCTTTCCCTCGTTATATCGACGATGATTCCATTCCCCAGTTGGACTTTTTATAACATTCAGGAAAATGTTAAATCCTATATTTTGATATTTGATTAAAATGCAACTATGAGATAATACGTAAGGTTGAGACAACTCTCCCTCTCTTAATTCAGATTAACAGTGAAGTTTCGTCCTTCGCCAGTCACTCCTATCTTCTGTGTTTTGTTTTTATAGCCTTGGTTTTATGCACACCTGGTCTCGTCCGCGGTAGCGATACATTCATATGCATTTCAGGATTAGTCCTTGTACGTGGTTTTAGTCCGGTGAATTCTTAAGCAGGATACTTGAGCCTATAAGCTCAAACTGTGTAGGTGTGTGTTCGTATAGTTTACATAATCTAGACACAGATATTTTCATCATCGTGTATTTGCAATGCTTTCAGTGCCTGATGACTGCAGTGGCTTCTTTAGTAAACGTTGATCAGTGTGTGTGATGTGTTCGAGATACCCTAATCGCCCCCCACTTCATTCTTATCAGCGTGTTATTCAAGACTGTCTCTTAATGCACTGCAGCAGCCTTCGTAAACCCATCATTGTGAAGTGGTTATCAAGCAATGAGGATAAAGTGGTAAAGTTATAGACGCACTATGAATGATTTGTGGTAAACAATGATCATTCATTATAGCCACTGGCTATGTGTAGTATTTGGTGTTAAGAAATAAATGTTCTAAATTTGCGCTAATTCCAGAAATTTATTCTGGTTCCTACCTTTTTGAACAAAATTTGTTATTACATATGGACAGCTCTGTGAGCTAGAAACCGGGATGAGATAAGACAATTTATTTCTACCAAACTGGAGGATGCTGACACTCCCGTCTTTCTTTCAGGACTCTCAGATACGCCTTTTATAGAATGCTCCTGCCGCTACTCCCATGAGCGACACCTATTGAGGATTTGTGATTTGTCCATTTTTAGAAATTATTATTATTATTATTATTATTATTTGCATACATGGCCCTGTTCTCAGACACTACTGACATGAATCCACGCTTTGCTTTTCGCTCATAGAGGGACTTTTCTGCTTTAAGGAAATGGACAAATTCACCTTTTTTTTTGTAGCACTTTCTTTAACATTCAGAATTCGAATAAAAAAGTGTAACAAGTCATTCATTTGTTGAAAATAGACAAGTTGCTGAAATTTGGGTACAAAGAGAATGAAGCACGATGGAAGGAAAGGTGCTGAGGTGACTAAAATTGCTGATTCACGATGAACGTTGGATGGGCTGAGTGGCAGGCGTCATATAAGAGAGGAAGAAGAGGGATGCAGGCAAAATGGTGATGACTTTGACGTATTAAAGAGCAGAAGCTTAGTAGCACTTAGACTTGCTTTTCTTAAAACAAATATCATTATATTTCTAATTAAAATTATCACAACGATGAGGTACCTGCCATCTGGCATGAAGATACTTGTCAATGCAAGGCTGGATGAGTCCTGCATACAGTGAAAATGTTACTAAGGAGACGACTGTGGTAACCTGGACTCTGCTTAGATTTGCTTCCACAAACTGAGACGGCACGCTTCACACTCTAATATTTACGGCTCTAGTGTCTTCTTTTTATCATATTTTGCACAGATGATTGGACTGTCTGTGTTATTGCCGTATCCCGGGCGTTTGTGTCATTTTTAATGCCACATTTATTTGCCTTCTGCCATGTGACGACCATATAGCTTTCTTGAATACAAGCTGCCTCGTTCAGAGGTGTTCTCGTGCCACTGCTTTCGCCTGTTTTTCAGAATAGAAGGTGTTTTGGAAGAGACTAGTTAGCATCAAGTGGCTTATCATGGTATGGCCGTCTTTTCACGCGGTTCGCTCCTTGGTTTCTATTTTTACATGTTTTTATTCAACTTGACCTCTGCGTCTGTCTGGCTGTCTATTTGTCTGTCTGTCTGTCTATCTATCCTGAAATCTTGTGACTCAATTTTTGACCTGTTCTCTTCGTCCGATGGACATGAAATTTTGCAGGGTTACTCAATCCCGGTGACAATACAACCTTGCATGATCAGTAAGTAGGTCAGCAGTGACCTCTCCCAGTATCTTCCATCCCCTTCCCCCTTCCTTTTTCTATCTCCCTCCCCCTTCCCCCTCCCCGTCACACGATCAAGTGTTAATTTAGCTGTGTCCTCCCCTCCCCTCCCCTCCCTCTTCATCCCCTTCCCCCATCCCTCTCCCCTTCCAAAAGCACAAGATCAAGTGTTAATTTAGCTGCCCTCCTCCTCCCCTCCCCTCATCCCTCTTCCATGTCACTCCCTTTCCCCTCCCCTCCCCTTTCCGATGCATACGATCAAGTGCTAAATTAGCTGTGTCCTCCCCTCCCATTCCCTCTTCCCCCTTCCCCCTCTGGAGCATGCGATCAAACGTTAATTTACCTGTGTCCTCCTCCCCCCCTTCTCTCTTCTTCCATCCTCCCCTTCCCTTTCATCTTCCATCCCATCCACACGATCCAATTTAGCTGTGTCCTCCTCCTCCCCTAGTTCCCTCCCCTCCCTCTTCCCCCATCTTCCCCCTTCCCTCCCCCTCCTCTATCCCTATATTCTCCCTTCCCCCTCCCCCCTTCCGAGCACGCGATCGAGTGTTAATTTAGTTGTATCCTCCCCATTTCCTTCCCTCTTCCATTCCCCCCCTCCCTCCCTTCCCCTTTCCCCTCCCCTACCCTTCCTCCTCCACCCTTCCCCTCCTCTTTTCTCTCCATCCCTTTCTGATTTTCTTGTCCTCCTACCTGCTCCCCTCCCCCTCTCTCCTTTCTCCTCCCCTCCCAATCCCCCTCACCTTCCATCTTCCTTCCTCTCCTCATCCCCTTCCACCTTTCCTCCTCTTCCCTCCTCCTTTCCCCCTCCCTCCCATTTCCCCTTCCCCTCACCTTCATACTCCCCCTTCCTTCCCCTTCCTCCCTTCCCCTACCCCCCCCCTCTTCCTTTCCCCCCTCCCTCCCATTTCCCTTCACCCTCCTACTCCCCTACCCCTACCCCTTCCCTACCTCTTCCCCCTTCCACCTACCCATTCCCGTTCCCTCCCCTCCCTCGTAAACGGATATCAGTTTCGTTAACTACAATCATAAATCGGTTACAATTTCTGTCATCACTAAAAAGTATAAAGTAAAAAAATCTAAAAAAAAATTTTTTTTAACGTGCTTTTATTGAAATGCACTATACAGCAAAAAAATAATATTTCAAGACACACCAGGATTTTTTTACATTTAATAAAGTCTTCAAAATAAAAGCGTGGGAGCCAACCATGGAAGGAAATGCTACACTGAAATAAAAAATATATTTCTTTTCTTATTTCCTTCCATGTTTGGTCCACGCTTTTATTTTTGAAGACATGATTAATTGTAAGAAAATCCTGGTGTGTCTCGGAATATTATTTTTTGCTTTTTAGTGCATTTTAATAAAAGCATGTTTAAAAAAATGTTATTTTTTTATGTATGGTAAGGTTTACGAGCTCTGTTGCATTAACTTGTTAGTTGGTTAATATTTCAAAATACTTTTGTAGGAGATTTAAAGAATATTGTTAGTAATTCATTGTTAATATTGCAATTATTGTCGTTAAATTTACTGTTTTTATTTTTGTTAAATACAAGTGATAAGAATAGGCTATGTCCTTCTGTGTGAGTGTTTGTTGATGGCTATCTCAAGAATGGCTGAACAGCTTTTGGTGAAAGTGGGTGCACTCATTGTTTCAGCCTTTGCCCCATATGATATTCCATTAACAGGGGTGGCTCCTGGGTGGAAAAGCTGAATGGTCACTGCCACATTAGCTCTTTGACTGCTGAATTGTGCAGTAAACTTGTACAACATGCACTTACGAAAAGGGCTTATCAGTAGCGCACTGAATCCTCCTACCCACATTCTGCATCATATACCAGTATCTACTGTATTATATTAAATTCTGGCATCTTTCTGCCCTGTGTGTGTGTGTGTGTGTGTGTGTGTGTGTGTGTGTGTGTGTGTGTGTGTGTGTGTGTGTCCCCAAGTTCCTCATTGGATGGGTCGATACCGTACTCGGCTAGCACTCTCCTAGGCCCGCGTTCGATTCTCCGGCCGGCCAATGTAGAATTAGAGGAATTTATTTTTGGTAATAGGAATTCATTTCTCGGTATAATGTGGTTCGGATTCCACAATAAGCTGTAGGTCCCGTTGCTAGGTAACCAATTGGTTCTTAGCCACGTAAAATAAATCTAATCCTTCGGGCCAGCCCTCTCTAGGATAGCTGTTAATCAGCTCAGTGGTCTGGTTAAACTAAGGTATACTTAACTTTTTTTGTGTCCCCATTCCTCCCACTTCCATACCCACTAAAACCGGTTTAAGCAGGGTGGTCCCTCAACTCCCTCAACTCTCTCATGGAAAAACATAATCCCCCTTCCTCTTTCCTCTGCCCCTGCCCTCCCCTTTCCCATCACTCTTCCCTCTTTCCTTTTCCATGTTTTATGATGAAATAAAATGTGTTCAGATTGAGTACCTTTAACAAAATGTTTATAGATTTGTAAGGACATAATTTTTTTTTTTACAAAAGTAATATACAGGGTTTTCAAATCAAAATATAACTTGTTTGACCTTTAGAACTTATGAAATGTTTAATTAACCTCATGTGGTAACTACGAACCACCTGCATTATGAGGATCACAGTAATTACTACTCCTGTTATGCAACTTAAGTCTTTAAGATTTAAGAAGACGTTATAATCCAATGGGCGTTTCTCCAGAAGGTGGAAGAAATTATTCCAAAGACAGATTCTGGATTTCTTCCCTGAAGGAAGTGGATCCAACAGGAATCCTTTTAGGAGTTGAAGACAACTTCACAGGATCCTGGAGTCTAAGAATTTAAGAAGACATTATAAGCCAATGGGCATTTCTCCAGGAATGCTTCAGGAGCTGAAGACTGCTTCAAAGGATCCTGTTGTTGTGAAGACATCTTTCAAGAATAATATTTGAATAACTGCCTAGAAATTTTCAACATTAAGTGACCCAACAGTATATAATAAATGATTTTTGGCTGAGCTTTGTTATTTTTGTTTCGAAATGGACTCGGCGGGTGATTCTCGAACAACAAATGGTGATACTTGTGATGGTCCGGAACCGCCAGTGGCATCAGTATTGGTTCAAAACCCATCAACAGCTGCTCCTGCACCTACATCAAGATATGGTCAGTTGTTTGTATATGACCAGAAGGTAAACAAGGCTGGTGCTGCCCACAGACTTTTGCCGACTATTAATAGTTGTGTTAATTTAGCTGTGGGTATGGGTATGGTATGGATATGGGTATGGGTATGGGTATGGGTATGGAATGTTATGGTATGGGTATGGATATGGCATGGGTATGGGAATGTTATGGTACGGGTATGGATATGGGTATGGGCTGGATATGGGTATGGGTATGGTACTGATATGGGTATCAGTATGGGTATGGTACAGATATGGCTATGGGTATTGTATGGATATGGGTATGGAACAGATATGAGTATGGGTATCAGTATGGGTATTGGTACAGGTAGGTATGGGGTATGGTACAGATATGGGTATGGGAACAAATATGGGTATTGATATGGATATGGATATCGGTGTGGTACAGATATGGGTATGGGTATGGGTATGGTACGGATATGGGAACTAGCAAATGCGAACGATAGTGAGCATCTGCTAGTCTTGAATTATTCTTGTTTTTCCTTGACATTAAGGTCCTCCATTTCCCAGCAACCCTTTCACACAGACTCAATCCCTTTCCGTCCTCCAGCCCCCTTCCCCGACAGCATTTAAGCAATATGTGATTCTCGTCAGGTCGTCTGTCCTAAGTTAAGTTGCAGGAACAAAATGGTGTGTTAACAAAATCTGACTGAACAAACAGGGCATTAGGGGATGAGTCAAGTTTAGTGCAGCCGTCTGTTTCAGTAGGATGTTTCAACACTAGGTAACAAAAGATAACCAAGTATGAATGAAATATAAGGAGAAGACACCTGGAGAATGACTTTGTGGAATTCGTAACATTATTCAAAAAGGAAACTAGCAAGTTTTGTAAACTTTTTTAGAAAAAAGTAAAAACTTCAGATGCCTAGGTATATCAACAGCAACTGAGGACAGTGGTAGCAAGTTGAATGAAAACAAATACTTGATTAAGAAGCGGTAATAGAATACACAGAATTAGTCATAGGCTGAATATTAAGGTTAATTGCGTTGGAGTAGTTCAAGGGCTAGGAGGCAGCGGATACTGGCCCTGGGAGGAGATGGATGGATGGAAATATTTCAAAAAGGCACTTGACAAGAATGAAGAGAAGTGGTCAATAAATAAAATGAAGTGATGTGACCAATAAACAAAGGTATGAAGTTTAATGAATGATGTGATATATACATTAATAAATTTAATGCTGATGTAATAAATATATTAAGAAATTAAATATCGTAAAAATTTTTAAACTTAAAAAAGAGATGATGAAATATCGCTTCATCTCCCAAAATATTGAGAGTGATTTACCCTGGGAGTATCTTTCTCTTTGGTTAAAATATCTCACCAGAATGTGCTCCACTGTTGGTGGTCACAGTAAGCACACTCTGGAGGGCTGCTTCCTTCTAAAATAAACTGATGGGTTAAATGAGTGTGCCCAATCCTTAACCTCTTAAAATAACCTCCGTTCGTCTGTCAAGCTGGAATGACGAAGGTCACAGACAGCTATAGTAACCAACAGAATGAAAGTGGAAAAACACTGTTTATGATAGGCTGTGTGAATCATGAAGCCCTTATCTGCTGGTGGATCTTTTATTAATATATTTAATGAATTTTTAATAGGCAGAATCCAAAGGGTCTGCAATGATGGCCATTATAGTGCCTTTAGCAATGCCATTTCAGGCGTTCCTCAAGCAGGTGTACTTGAGCCTCTGCTATTTATTATCAATACTGGTGACACGGGAATTTCTGGAGAACAAACTGATTGCATACGCCGATGATGCTACTCTCCGAGCTGTTGTTCCTCCTCCATACCTTAGGAATGTGGTTGCAGAAATCTTGAACAGAGATCCGGCACGTATTCATGAGTGGAGCTTGGTTTTGGGGCATGATCTTAACCCAACTAAAACTCAAAGTATGATAATTAGTCGAACTTGAACACTTTTACCTTTGCATTCTTTTCTACAATTAAATGGTATGGTTTTAAATGCCAGTCACTTTCTCATGAAGATTTTAGGTGCAATATTTGATAAGAAATTAACTTTTGAGAAGCACAAACATAAATATAATTCCGTTTCATCTGCTTCAAAACAGTTGGCATCTTGTGGAAATGTTTTAGAATGTTTTGGGATGAAGCTACTATATCTGAGTGTTTTAGCTCTTTTCTAGTTCCTTCTTTAGAGTACCGTACTCCAGCGAGTCTTCCGGTGCTGACTCTCATCTCATATGTTTCCTGCATAAAATGTAATACAACGATAGACATCTTCTGCACGCCTATTTACCTGACCTAACCGTTTTTTCTCGCAACACTAGGTAGGCTGCTGCTGCATACTGTGTGTCGTTTTCCAGTAACAGGTTTAATACTGTTCGGTGTGCTATGGGTTTTACTCTGGCTGCAACTAAAATGTGGAATAGTTTTCCTAGTGCAGCTGTGGAATCGTCTGACCTCTAAATGTTTAAGTGATCAGCAAATTCATTTCTGTTTTCTGCTGAAATCTCCTGAAGTCAGGTGTATCGGTTTTCTTTTCTATTCCCTCGTAACTATTTAGTTATCACCTTTTCCTATTACCTGTGTCTCTCAGCAGCCTGATTTCCCTTTGGGACCTCTTAAATTTATAAAGAAGTAAGTTAAGTATACCTTAGTTTAACCCAGACCACTGAGCTGATTAACAGCTCTCCTAGGGATGGCCCGAAGGATTAGACTTATTTTACGTGGCTAAGAACCAATTGGTTACCTAGCAACGGGACCTACAGCTTATTGTGGAATCCGAACCACATCATAGCGAGAAATGAATTTCTATCACGAAAAATAAATTCCTCTAATTCTTCATTGTCCGGCCGGAGAATCGAACGCGGGCCTAGGAGAGTGCTAGCCGAGTACAATATCGACCCATCTAATGAGGAACTTAAACTATAGTCGGTTGATTTTGTCCTTATGGTTTGTCATCTGAAGATGTAAAGAAAGAAAAGAAAGATTCCTGGAACGACGTAGCTAAAGAACTGAGGACAATAAAAATAAAAAACCCGATTGTCAAACCATGTTCCAGATAAGGATGTACTGAGCTCCCTAGAAGTTGGTGTCAGACGCGAGAGAGAAAAAATGACGAACAATACAAACTTAGTATAAATTCTTATAACTAAAGGACCCCAGCAGATTATAGTTTTGATGAAAAAAAAAAAAACTATTTTTATGGAAAAGAAATGCCTCATCTTTGCTCTAACCCTCACTTTACTCAAATTTCAAAAGACTTGGGTCTAGGCGATTTCAACAGAAACTCTTTTCGTGGAAGAACAGATCATCACACTAATATTTGTTAAAGTATAAAAACAATTGCTACAGAGAATTGATGGATGAAATGCATAACTAGAAAGGACACAATAAGGCAGTGATCAGAAGACAAATTTAATAGAATCGATGTCGGGACACCAAAGGAATTCTTGATAAGGAAAAAGCACAGGGGGATTGGTGAGATAACGACTTGACACAGAGCAATGACACGAAAAGGATAAAAAAAGTAAACCAGCACGAGGTCATTTAGCCTTTGTGCATCATTTCAGTCCGAAAAGATAACTAATTGTCAGGAATGAAGGAAGAAAATACCATATTATGCTTAAACTCTTTGGTATTGAGTGTATGAAACCTTGCAAGAAGTTTGGCACATCTATTCCATAACAGCAAAGAAGAAACTTGAAGAGAATCTCTAGCTTCAAGATCTGTCATGTGGTAACTCAGCCACTCTAGTGATGCTTAGTTTGCATTATGGAGGGTGCGAATTTGTTGCTGTATAGATTATAAGGGCCACACACGGTAGAAGATCAAAGGAGAAATGTCACGAAAAAGATGTTTAGTCAGCAGCATAAAAAAATTAGTGGACGCCAAAGAAATTTTGTGAGTCGTAAGTTTTATAGTGTTTCAGTACATTTGTATGATCATGACCATCTTGGAACAAAAGTAATGCAAAACGATTAATTGTAGAATAAAGACGTTCCTTGTAAAGCAGTGCTTCATATCCCAGTGACTGACGAGGACAATTATTAATGAAAGTAACATACTGGCAAAATATGTAATAAATAAAGTAGGTTTGCCATTCGATGAGTGAAACCTTCAATTCTTGCTCAATTTCAGCCTCAAACGTACGCAACACACCATCAAAAAGGCCATGTTTTTACAATATGTTTGCTGAATATTATCATTAGTGAGCTCAAACTTGATCAATAATTTATTATTTTTATATTCTCAGGTTGTCCTTTCTATCTGCCTTATCATTGCATTATACAGGAGGTGGAAGTGGCATAGGCAGGGCAACATGCCGAATTCTGGAAAGGGAAGGAGCCACTGTAGTTGTTTGTGACATTAAGGAATCGACTGCAATGGAGACTGTCAATCTGTTTACAGGTAAGCGTCTGACTACTGAGTGCTTTCTAGCCTTGCACTGCTGTTGCAGGGTCATTCTTCGGTAATTAATATATCTTAATCTTTAAATTTGTCATTTTTTATAAACCGTTGGTTCCAATTAGCTTACACGAAAGAAAATATTGCAGAAACTCTTTGTATTGCTTTCATATTGATATTTATTAAATTCTTTACAGATCCAAGCAAACACTTGGCCTTGATGACTGATGTCTCGAAAGCGGATTCAGTGGACGCGACAATTTCTGCCGTTGTTGCAAAATACAAGTCTCCTCCAACACTGCTGGTCAACTCAGCCGGGGTGGCTGGCATCGGACCCGTGAAGTCCCTGAAGGAGGAAACCTTTAAGAACTGCATCGATGTGAATTTGAAGGTCAGGGAATTTTTTTTTTCTGTGGCAGAGAGGAGACTGGCGGTATAGTTTGAGAAAGAAATTATGAGGATAAGGTAGAAAATGATGACAACCAGATTTACTGGATAGTGGGCGGGAATAACGGAAATTTCTACGTTTATACTTTTGGCTATATATATATATATATATATATATATATATATATATATATATATATATATATATATATATATATATATATATATATACATATATACATACATATATACATACATATATACATATATATATATACATATTCTATATGTGTGTGTTTATACACACATATATTTATATATATACATATTTATGCGTGTATGTGAGCGTATAAAACAAAACCGATATTGATATCAACTATGCTTTTTCAAGTCAACATTTTCTGGAATATACCTATTCATTTCTTCCTGAAGATTCCACAGATGATCTTCGACAATTTTTCTGATGTCAGGCAGGGATATATCTGAAGAATCTTCCAACATAGCACTTAGTTTTGGAAAGCTGCATTTTTTCCGTTGGCCAACTTTTCCCTCCAGAGAGCAAGCTTTTTCTTGAAGTAAATCAACTAAATTACTCAAAATGTGGCTAGCCGTGAATTATTATAATTTTTTAAGACCCTCCGGCGACCCTCAGAAAAAGCTTCGCAACCCTCACCTGGGTCGCGACCTTGGGTTTGGGAACCACTGATCTAGAGTATGTGAGATATACCATAATGAAATAAGATTGTCTCCTTTTCTACGATTGTAAGTTTACACGAATAAGTTTTATGCTTCTGGTGCACTGTGGATATTTGCGAGTTTATCTATAAAATTCAGTTCATGTCTTAGCTGATTTTCTTTGGTTATTAGTAATGTCCTCTAAGCTCATATATTACTTTTCATAATCCTTTTCATTAGAATTTTTGCAGGTATAAAATATTTCTGAAAGCTTGATTCTGAAATTGTATTTGAAGAAATAAATTTAAATTATACTTTGCTAATCTTGTTTCTGAAATTCAGAATCCATGCCCAATGACCTCTGAGAAATCCCATGACTTTATTCACTATTTTTAACTTACTTGCATTGGTCCCGTCAGCATAAAGAAGTTTTAATTCAAGTTTACACCTGTATAGAAATTGAATGAAACATCATTAAGCCGTCAGCCTCATCACTTATGCTCTGGTAACCAAAAGGCTGCAGAGGGCTTCAGTGACTCGAAGCCAGGCATCTTCTCATGCAATTTCTCGTTCAAGGTAAATCATTCAACTTCATCAACCTACTCTGAGGACAATGTTCCTTATCAGGTTTCCCTTGGTCTCTCACGTCCTATTAGCTCTGTGACATGATACAATCATTCTCATTTCACCTGCTCTCCACAGGGAACTTATCTGATGTGTAAAGCCGTAGCCAACGCCATGGAGAAACACGGACTGAAGAGCGGGAGTTTTGTGAACATCGCTAGCATCACTGGCATCCTCGGGCTGAAAGATAACTCCTGCTACTCCAGCAGTAAAGGAGGAGTCATAGCTTTCACGAGAGCTGTCTCGAAGGAGCTGATTCAGTATGGCTGCATTCACTTTGTCTCCTATTTTTTCCAGTTTTGAATAATGCATATCATTATTAGAGTTGCATGGGGAAAGATATCCTTTTTCGTATTGACACTGACAAGTTCTTTTTTATGTATACCTAAGTTGCCAGAATTTAGTCACACCTTTCTCACGCGTCGAATCGATATGTAAATGGGAAAAACGTTAGAGAAGAAATTGATGATTGCCAACAGTGGCACAGACACCACAATTAATATCTAAGACATGTAAAGCTCTGTGCTATGCGCTAGGTTAAGTTTTTCTTGAAGGAGGTGTTGGTTTAACTCTGCGTTCGGGGACTTTCTACTCTTCTATGATCGTATATTCCAGAATACTTACATGCTTGAAAATTTAGACTATAATGCTAAGAGAATCCGCATTTGGACTAAGCCTCAAAGCTTCATATAGGGTAATAATGTTTTATACGTTTTCAGTGATGGAATCCGCGTGAACAGCATTCTCCCTGGTCCGATCGAGACTGGCATGGTTTCTTCGGATGTAGAAATCGTCCAGCGGGCAATCAGAGAGCGCACGCCCATTGGCCGCATTGGCCAGCCAGAGGGTGAGTGTCGGTCCCCTTCTGTTTTCGTATCTTCGTTTCCTGTAAAACTCCCTTTCAAAAGGTGGTCAACGGCTTGGTTCAGCACCGAATATTATCTTATGTATAATTTATCTAAAGCCAATATTTAAAGATTTGCTTTAGTTGCTCGTCCTCTTGACTTCTCAAAAGAAAAAGAAACAGTAAATAAATGAGAGAAACGGCGCTTTTAAGAAATCTTAGCCAGAACTGTGGATGCCATTCGTTATTTTCATTGCGTCCAGTTGCATTGTTGCTGCATGTCACAAAAAGTGTTATGAGGCCAACGCCCTAGCACTTGGACTTTGTCTTTATGGAAACTGTATTTTATTCTTAGGGGTCTGTGGCGCGGGTTCAAATCCGCAGCTGACCAGTCAGAGAGGCGGACACTTTGCTATCCGTGTAGACACCCCGGGATTATGTATGTAATCAACGGATAGGTTTGCTTGAAAGCAAATGGGTATTACAGAATAATACACACACAAACAAAGACACTCCTACATCTTCTACAAATATAACAAACATCTCACATGTCTCGACTGTCGACCTAACCGCGCAAACAACTCCTCGCTGCTGGGAGAAAAGGGCGCTGGTAACCAGTACAATACATGTACACACGCTACCAGGGTCTAAGCGATGACAGTCAGGACAGCCGATCGAGACTACAGAGTCTACCCCAAAGCCAAATCAAAAGTCCTTCGAAAAGAAGGCATCGTGCTTACCCCATACAAATGGGAAAAAAGCACGTTAAAAGAAGAAGATCATAATGAACTAGTTAACGTTTTGTATTTGTATTTTGCGCCAAAATGGTTTTTGTCTGAACATTTGGCTTTACTGTTTTATTCAGACAAATATCTTAAAGGCATTAATAACTGTTATATGCTGGAACATAGGATATATAGATATTATCACTGACAAGATTAGTAGTCTCCATCAATGACATACATAAGTGTTTTTCGTTTTTGGAAATAGAATGAAGAAAATGATCTTTTAAATTCTTTCTTCATTTCCACTTAAATGCACAACCTCTCATCTCAGAACCTCGCATCCGAAGACAACTTTCTCGTCGCAATTTTCCTTCCTCTGTTTGAATGCAACCAAAGCTCACTCAAGTCCCGCCGAAGTTCAAGATTTTCAAGTGAAAGACAACTGCAGCTTTAAAACAGGATGCTGACAGTACCTTGTGGCGTCGTATGCATCTGTTGCAAAAATAAAATTTACGGTTGTCTTGTTATCCTATACAACTGGGGCTACTGAAAATATGTTCAGCCTCTGTTTTCTATCAAAGAGTAATCTTAATGTTGGGTATATTGCTGAGCACAAAGTTTTTTCATACTGTCTTTCATGTTACTTTAGAATTACGTTAATTGACAACTCAACACTCGCCATATTCTAACCGCCGTGACTTCCTCGGTTTTTTCCTCACCGGAAAAGTTGAATCGTCGAATTATGTTGTCGAAATTAAAATGAAATGTGAATATGTTATTGTCGTGTCTGAACATTAGTTATCGAGATGTTTTATTTCTTCACAGATAAGTCTGACGATAGAAATTTAGACGGTTTACTGGGCAATGGTTATAATCGTTTTGCATCAAAACACTATTGCTCGAGAAAAATGGGAAATATTAAAGCGGACAAGATGAATTCAATCGGGAAAATGAAAATTGTTGAGACTCACATCCCATTCCCACCCTGAAAATACAATGTAAGTTGCTCTGTCAGCAGACGTTGTTTTGGCTTTGCACCTAACTTTATTTTTTCTTTAATTTGGGCAGAAGTAGGAGAGGTGGCCGCTTTCTTGCTGTCAGACAGGAGCAGCTACATGGTTGGGGCGGCCGTTGAAGTGACTGGCGGATATGTATGCTGAAAGTCTTTTGGATGACGTAACGACATTCCAAATGGACGAACGCTGTGAGACGTCCTGGTGGCAGTGCACCACATCAAAAACACCTTGTAATCAGCCACTGTGGTTGTACGAGTCGGGTTTTCGCTGGAAAGGAATTCGAAGAATTTTGATGGGTGTTGAGTAATTTAGAATCTGCTGAAACTGTAGTACATGTAAGTGTTCTATGTATTTGAAAGATTGTAGTTGATGGTTTAACATATCAGATAATATAGACTGACTTTTTGTCATAACACCTTCATCAGATTTTAATAGATGTTAAGCGATTTATGTTCAACTGCTACTGCATGAAATACCTTTTGGCAATTAAGCTGCTACAAGAGTACTGCAGAATTTCAAGATGAGAGGCTATTAATGCAAATATGATTTGTAGATTTGCCTGCTATCTTAAAGTACTGATGACTAGGTAGTAAAAATGATTTGTAGCCTTCCACTGGTGCGTAATCTGGAGAAATAATGTATATAAGTATTAGTGCTTACAAGAAAGACTATAATACACAAGATTACTCCACTTATCAGAGTAGCTTATAGTGAAAATGAAAGCAAAGAAGCCCAGGGGGGCTGAACGGTGGGCATGATTGCATTTTTTATTAAGAATTTACCGGTGTCATGGTAACAAACGTAGTCTAAGGTTAACGTGTGATTTAATCATTCAAACGTAAGAACCTTTGACCAAGTAAACGTAAGGTTCAAGGAAACCTCGAACAAGTATAAAACCAAACGCGATCTTGACACAGTGCCATTGAAATAGTAATGAGGAAGATTGTGCATTACTTGCAGAGAGGCAAATAAAACGCTGTCCTGAAGAGTAGGGAATCACACAACGAAGAGAGCTCTTCTCATAAAAAAAGGCCTGGTAATGAGCAGAAGCAGTTACAGCTAAAGGAAACAAAGTAAGAATTTACTTTAGAAGGCCGTGAAAAAGATAAAGATTTCAGGGCAGTTTACGAAGAACAGATTGGGAATTTTTGCAGAGGAGACGCCAGTGTTATATATACAACACGTTTCGTGCATTCAGGATCCAGAAAAGTTCTTTTCTGGATCCTGCGCGCATTATAGCGCATGCGAAAATGGCATTTAAGAAAGATTTACTTTCTCACAAGCTGAAGATCACTGATTGCTTTGGCTCTATGACCGAGATGTCTTTAATATTACCGAAGTTTCCAGTTCAAGTAAGTTATTTTTGTAAAATTGAAAAAGATATGACTATTTTTAGCGTAATATGAGTCATTATGTTCTTATCAATTTGTCGAGGCAGTCTTGAGTATACGGTATGATAAAAGGACATTGATGTCGAGATAATTCTGCAAAAAAATCACAAGGTACAATCAAATAGGTTTAGATGTCATAAGTGATTAGAGGTGAGGGAATTTCATCCCCATTATTGGCTGTTGCATATATTTTCTTGGTGTTGCGGCACCGATTCTCTCTCTCTCTTTTTGTCTATGAAGCTTTTGTGGTGCCCTGAGTGCCGAGTTCTAAGGCTGGAATAAGGTCTTCATCATATGATTACTCACATTCATTTTACAAGATCTGAGAACACTGGGAATTCCAGATTACACAGAGAAAAATTCAGTGCACATCTGAATGGCTTAGCATTTTGCACAACATTTATTGACTCATGTTTTGTTATCAATGAAGCATTTTTCCAAGGCGAATAGTGCGAAATGCCCAGGACCCGCAGCAACGCCTTTTTTAAGTCGAGGTCAAGGATTAGCTTCGCCGGGAACATGTGAGACAATTGACGAGGATGAACTTTGCAGTCCTAAGTTACGTAACCTCAATATGGTACGGACATAAAGATCTGTACACCTCTAGCAACGAAATGGGGTCGGATATGCTATTATTGCTCATGCACTGATTTACTATTACTGCTCATGCACTGATTTACTACTGTTGCTCATATGCTGATTTGCTATTATTGCTTATGCACTGATTTGCTATTATTACTCATGTGCTGATTTGCTATTAGTGCTCATGCACTGATTTGCTATTATTGCTTATGCACTGATTTGCTATTATTGCTCATGTGCTGATTTGCCATTATTGCTGATGCCCTGATTTGCTATTAGTGCTCACGCACTGATTTGCAATTATTGCTCATGCGCTGATTTGCTATTATTGCTCATGCACTGATTTGCTATTAGTGTTCACGCACTGATTTGCTATTATTGTTCATGTGCTAATTTGCTGATAGTTCTCATTCACTGATTTGCTATTACTGCTCACGCACTGATTTTTTATCATTGTTCATGTGCTGATTTCTTATTGCTGCTCATGCGCTGATTTGCTATTATTGCTTATGTGCTGATTTGCTATTATTGTTGATGCGCTGATTTGCTATTATTGCTCATGCACTGTTTTGCTGTTATTGTTCATCCACTGATTTGCTATTAGTGCTCATGCACTGATCTGTTATTATTGCTGATGCACTGATTTGCTATCATTGCTCATGTGCCGATTTGCTATTATTACTCATGTGCTGATTTACTATTATGCTTATGTGCTGATCTGCTATTACTGCCCATGCACAGATTTGCTATTATTGCTCATGCACAGATTTGCTTTTATTGCTCATGCACTGATTTGTTATTATTGCTCATGCACAGATTTGCTATTATTGCTCATGCACAGATTTGCTATTATTGCCCATGCACAGATTTGCTATTACTGCTCATGCACAGATTTGCTATTATTGCTCATGCACTGAATGCACTGATTTGCTATTATCATGCACAGATTTGCTATTACTGCTCATGCACAGATTTCCTATTATTGCTCATGCACTGATTTGCTGTTATTGCTCAAGCACTGATTTGCTATTATTGCTCATGCACAGATTTGCTATTATTGCTCATGCACAGATTTGCTATTATTGCTCTTGCGCTGATTTGCTATTATTGCTCATGCTTACTGCTCATGTGCTGATTTGCTATTAGTGCTCATGTGCTTATTTGCTATTACTGATCATGCACTGATTTGCTATTATTGCTCATGCGCTGATTTGCTATTATTGCTCATGCGCTGATTTGCTATTATTGCTCATATACTGGCTTGCTATTAATTAGCAAGAACTGTACGCATCAGAATTTGCAGCATATTGTAGAGGCCAGTATTAGTAGCCACTCCGTATTGGTATCAACCGCCATGGTAGTTGGCGGTTAGTAAAGCCCAGCCACCCAGAGTACACAAAAACCCTGACTTTGGTCTTTTGTAACTCTGGATATATTCAACTGATTGGGATGGAACTTTGGCTTTAGAGGTTTCCCACTAAGGTCTCTAATCGTGCCAAATTTAATTGAAATCCGTTTGGCCCTTCAAGGGATGTGGTAGGTTGACGGACCTAACATATCTGTGGAGAAATAATGGTTAAAGATACAGCCGTGATACATAGTTTTTCTGAAAGCTCATATTCTGAAGGGGTGCCTTTCGGGGTTTGTTTTTTGAAATAATGATATTTTAAAATTACAGTGGCCCATTCAAATTAGCCACCAAAATTCAAGTTTCCTGATGCTCAGGTACTGACTGCTCACAATATTAGAAGAGACCAATTTTCTTAATGTGAATAGCAAGTGCTGTTAGGAGAAGCTGGCTGACTTACTGTCAGTTATCTTAACTAAAAATCATCACACAAATTGAATCTACCTTCGTGGTTTTGGTTTTCGCAATCGTTGGTCTACCCTAAACAAAGAGCCTCAACAGTTGGAAAGAAGTTTTCACACACACGTGTGTGTGTGTGTGTGTGTGTGTATATATATATATATATATATATATATATATATATATATATATATATATATATATATATATATAGTATACCCTAGTTTAGACCACTGAGCTGATTAACAGCTACCCTAGGGCTGGCCTGAAGGATTAGACTTATTTTACGTGGCTAAGAACCACTTGGTTACCTATCAACGGGCTACAGCTTACTGTGGAATTATACCGAGCATTCCGGCCGGAGACTCGAACTCGGGCCTAGCAGAGTGCTAGCCGAGAACTCTACCGATTCGTCCGAGGATTATATATTATTTTATGTATATATATATATATACATTATATATAACATATATATACATATACAGTACATATATATATATATCGTATAATTATGCAGCAACCGAACAGAGCTGACCATAACCACGGAACCACATAGGTCTTAGCAAACGATATCTAAAACCTAAATAACCCTTATTCCTTTGTTAACATTTTCTTCGATTGGCGTTGCCATTGCAAAAAGGACTGGAATCAGGCAAAAAGAGAAATCACAAAAGTCCAGCCACTAGAGACAGATAACTTTACTCCGTAACCTGATAAATTGTGATGAAAGCGAAAATTAGAAGCAGGAGTCTTTTCTCAATCAGCTGTGCCCGCAATAACTCATACCTGAAGAGACAGACACTCGTCTTCAACGAAGTTTGAAGACATATAGCAAATTTATCCACTCAGATAAGCGGAAATATAAACACAATGCTTCTCTGTAGGTAGCACTTTTTGGATTTATTTTTGGTTATTCTTATTTTTTTTTCTTTGCCGTCGAGAATAATATCGAACTTCCTCTGGCTGTTGCTCTTGAGGAGAATAGAGTACGGGGTGCGTCCACACCAGTGACATGTTCTTGAGACCAAATGGAAACATTGTGGGGACACAGTAGGAGACATCCGGATACAAATCTCCTGAAACGGGGGATATCTGTCAATGTTGAAAACCTAAATAACACCATGTCTCCAGAAGTGGCAGACATGTCGTCTTTGCTTTGCTGGCAGCTGCATCATTTGTTGTTTTTGCCCGTCAGAAGAAGAAAACGTAGAGCATGGACAAGGTCGTTATTATACCAAACTCTGATAAGCAAAGAAAAAGGACTGGAATCGAAAACTTAGGATCTCAAGAAACTTGCTGCAAATGATAAAATCAGTAAGCATGACACAAAATATCGGTAATCAATAGCCAAAGACCGCCTTGCTGTGACACTACGATTTTTGGTCACAGGAGACTCATACACCACCCTTTGAAATACGTTCAAGATTTCCAAACAAGGTCTCATTGTTCCAGAAGTTTGTGATGCATTGATTACAAAGGTAAAGAGAATTATGAAATACTAGGTAAATTTTTCTAATTATGTATTTGTTTAAATAACTTGACATTAACGCAGTCATGGTATGGGCGCCACTTTGATCAAAATTGTTTGCAAAAATTAAAATTTGTGACTTACAGCGACCTCTAAGTTATACAAATTAACTGAAAAGTTGCATCAACACAGTCTTTTAATGTATATAAATAATATATATAATGTATTTATATGTGTATTCTTATTTATTTGATTACATTTCCTACCATGCCATATATTAATGTGCAATAAGATTTTATTTTCTTCTCAGCCTCTCTTTGGCAACGCATCTGACCCTTTATCGGTTTTGAAAGATAGACAACTGATCAACTGCAGCGTCTTGTCTCTGTCCACACCATGTTGGTCTTGGTGAGAGGTCTCTGACGTCGTCCATACAATTGCCGACAGACGTACCAACAGCCTACGATAAGCTTAAAATGTATCCACTCAGATGAGTGGGATCGAATATAAACGCAACAAAAACGCTTCTTTGTGGGCGAGCAGGCTCCGTTCGCCCTCCGTTTTCGGTTTTTGCACGTTACGCAGTGTGTGGACGGGACCTTTTTTTGGTTTTTCTTTTTCTTCTTTGTCGCCGAGAATAATATGGGAGGTCCTTCGAACTTCCTCCGGCTGTTGCTGTTGATTGCCACCATCTTCTTTAGCTTCATCTTCGTTAAATAATGTATATAAATTCAGGCAAAAACCATGGTGGCCGGGTCAGAGACAGAGTGCTTAACGTGGTTACGGTTCGTCCTCAACATTTTGACACCTTGTAGGTAACTCAGTTAATACAAGGTTCGCTACCCACCTTTTGTTCAACAGTGCTTTTGGAACATCATCACATGGTGGTTCGCCCAAACCCAAGCCTTTTCAATATGCGTATTATAATGGCACTCGTTTTCTATACTGACTGAGAAAAGACTCTTACTTCTACTCTTCAGTTTCATCATAATTTATCAGGTTGCAGAGTAAAGCCCTACGCCCTACCCCTTCCATTGTATTCCCTGACCTCCATATCTGTCTCTAGTGGCTGGGCTTTACTACCTTTTGTGATTTCATCACTTTTTTTTTGCTTGTGACTGTAAATTAGATTTAGCACCAAATTACCATCCAAAGATTTAGGAACATTTCTAGAATCTGTTAAGATATGTTTGAAGCTACATGTCATTGTCAGTCATCTGATGACTTACATAGTTTAAAACATACTTTCAAAAGATTCTAGAAATGTCCCAGAATGTTTGGGTGGTAATTTGATGCTAAATCTATTTTGTTTGCCCTTTTAGCCTTGAAAATGGGTCAGTTGTGGACCAGAAATGTAGGTGGATTGAAATAAGAAAATGGATTATGACGTGTACCTATATATATATATATATATATATATATATATATATATATATATATATATATATATATATATATATATATATATATATATATATATATATATAGTAATCCTTTTTCTTTATTTCAATCCACCTGCGTTTCTGGTCCACAATGGACCCATTTTCAAGGCTAAAAGGGCAAACAGAATCTATTCAAAATAAAATGGCTCCGACAAAACAAAACAGTACAGTTACAAATAGTGATAAAAATTAATAAATGTACACTGAAGTACAAGAATAGGAGGCACACCGATAGATTCCCGAGGAAATAGGCATTTTAGGGTCCATGAAAATTCACGACAGGTGTAGCGGAGTGAAAGACGACTGGAAATTTGGTTGGGGAACAATCTGTTCAATAACTGTGGATTCAAGAAATGTTAAAAGTTCACCAGCTCCAGGGTCTACCAAATCTTTCAAAATCATCATATTCTATTTTATGTTTACGTTTATTTACATGACCTCGTATACTAGAGAATTCAGGTTCGATACTTTGACCTCTGTCCTATTGCTAGTAGCACCGCGACAAAAAAATCTGTCCTCACCCTCAGAACCCTTGTGTAACCTACGTGTTTCAGGGTCACAACTGGGGCAATTAAGTTATCTACTACACCAGAGTTCATTAAAGGACTTCTTCATCTTCCTTCATATGTAAATAGTCAGAATGCTTCTCGGTATCAGATTTTTATTAAGAGCCAGAATATGAAGGCAGATGATTTTGTATCAATAATTACAAAGAGAAGCTTTATGCATCAGTGGAAGACTGACAAAGAGGCAATTTAGAGACAGTAGAAACAGTGAATTTTGGAATAAAATCACCGATTGAAAATGTGTTAACGTGTCTAAAGGGAAAGATGGTGCATTTGCGGTTGTCAACAAAATATTTTTGAAGACGTTATTTCACCATGAAAAGAGATCCAATTCGAGTTTAGATTAAAGGCCCCCTATAACAGGGTCGGTAATAATTTTAGCTTAAACTTTAAAAAAAGCAATATCTAAAAAAAGTTACTGTAGAACCCAGAACTGTAGATGTGTTTTTTCTACAAATCTTGATATTAAAATGATCATTATTTCTAAAAACTAACACGTTTCAAAAAGTTTACTTACTATTTTCGTGTATAATGGTATCATTAACACACGCCCTCGGTAAAACTGAGGGTGGTGTGCCTTTCGACAACTGTCAGGTGCGAGCTCCTCAGGAGAGAACGTGAAGATTCCTTTGCCATATCACCTATTTTTATTTATAAGAGTTATCATTTGTTGCCCCTTTCTTCTTCGAATATCTGTTTATTAACAGTATAGAAGAACATGTATCTATTGCCCACGGAGGGAGGAGCGTAACAAAACCATTGAAGCACCTTAAAACTAATTTATTATAATAAGTTATATGCATGATGTACAAATTAGTCGAGGTTTGGCATTAAACAAATCACATAAACATTCCTTATGATAAATTAATCAATAAACAGTCAGTCAAAAGAATCAAAAACAAATGTAACTAAAACTGACTTACTTTGCGAAAACCACCAATAAGAATGAACAAACAGAGTAATCATTACTTCAACACAAGTCAACAATAAAGTACAAATCAACAAACTCTTTAGCTACATCATAAATAACCAAACAGTTACATCACAAATAAAAAAACTGGCAGCATAAACAATAATGCAGAAGCAGACCATACAACATAATTAACAATAATCAAGCCGCATGAATAACATTCAAGCAGCATAAATAATACCAAAGAGGTATAACAAATAAAGCAGCATAAATAATAATAATCAACACGCAGCATAAAATAAGACACACTGTTAACTCAGGGTAGCACAATAAAAAAAGACCATCTCCGTAGAGACGTTGAGACAGACCCAGCTGTCGATGAGGATGAAAATACTCAGATGAACTCCGTGATATCAACGAAGCAGCCAGTGACTGCTAACAGGAACACATCCAACATACAGATGATCATGGCAGAAACGTCGAGACAGCAAATCTGCTGTCAAACAGGAACCAATTCCACAGATGACTATGCTTTAGTCATCCAACCATCCTATGCTACCACAGCCAACAGGTAAAATGATACCTGCTGCAAAAATAAGGACTCCTTGCTGCTATACTGCTGAGACCTGACTCACTGCCATAACAAACCTGACTGCTGCAGTCAACACAGAGGCAACAGAAGTCAACTTCACACATACATAAAAAAAAAAAAAACACCACCAGGTAAGGAGACAACACCCACAACAAGGGAACAACCTGCAAATGATTGTTCTAAAAAAAGTCTAAACCTTACAGCGACATACGGTCTTTTGCAATGTTTAACAAATCTCACAAATGAGGATACATGTTTGTTAATTCAGCACTCAGCATACAGTCACCTTTGGGATTCAGCAATTGATCACCACTGACTGAACACTGTTCAGAGAGCACGCAGATACAGTGACGTGTCCAAAGATGGAAGTTTCCATGGAATTTTTTGGTCTGGTTCTAATCAGATTTCTGGGTGTGAAATGGAAACGTGAATCCATTTGTGTGCTACGAAAATGCTCGATGTGAAGAGGTTTGTGAAAGTGTGCTGTCTCTTTTGTGATAAGGCAATCTGGAAGGACGTGTTGGACGTGCAGGAAATTGGAATTCCCATTTGCTAGAGAGTGAGTAGAACTTAGGAAATTACTAACCTTTAAGGCCCTGATTATGTTAATTGGTGTTCTTTACCCTTGTCTAACATTTACATGATGAGCTGCTGTGTGTTGATGATATGGGTGTACTTTGATTTTTAACAAAGATGGTCCCTTTCTTTGGCAGAATGTTTCAGCGGAAAAATGGTTAATTAGGGTGGACACACATCTGCACAGAAATGCATGTGATATAGCCATAATGAGAAATGGTCGTCTCAAAGGAACAAAGACTTAAGGACTTACATTTACATAGAGACATATTGGGGAAAGAATGAAGTGGGCAAGAATCCCGTCCATGATTCTCAAGTTAACTAAGGTGTTTTGTTGGGGTGATATTCATTTATCATTTAGGCTACATTCCTTTTGTGGTTTTTAGCATTTCCTTTTCTTACTTACCATGTTTTTACCTTGTTGTCTGTTAGTTTTACAGAATAAACTATTTTTGTATGTAGGGTTTAATTTCCACACAATAGTTTAGAGAGAGAGAGAGAGAGAGAGAGAGAGAGAGAGAGAGAGAGAGAGAGAGAGAGAGAGAGAGAGAGAGAGAGAAGGATTCTTTCCAGTTGCCATGGGAGAAATTTCTTTTGTCAAGGCCGACTCGGTGAAGGAAACTCTTGCCAGTCGGATCTCAGGGGTAAGTAAAAACAAAGTTGTAGGTTTTTTGATACAATAATATATATATATATATATATATATATATATATATATATATATATATATATATATATATATACACACTATATATATATATATATATATATATATATATATATATATATATATATATATATATATATAATATATGTATATATATATATATATATATATATATATATATATATATATATATATATATATATGGATCTGAACTAGTGTAATGGCTAATGTAACGAGTTTAGGTAATGTCATGCTCATATAGTGCAGGCAATGGATACAGACATGGAGAAAAGTAGTAATTTGTTTTTACTTAGTTTACCCTTTCAACTTTTGACCCCTCGTGATGGATTCACTATAAGAGATATAAACATGATCTGAGTCTATGCCAGTGACTATTCATACATTATGTGCAGCATCTGGCTGAGGTACCAAGAACGGAGGTTAAAAGCTTTTTGATAAACGTGATCCTCTGAATTAACCCGAGTTAGGCTTGTGTTCACGTATTTAAATGATGTTATGATCAAGAATACTAAGTTAAGCCTCACATTAAAAAATGAATAATGTATAATGACGATTAATAACACAGCCCACTTTTGGAGTTGGTTCATTCGAAACAACGACGCCAAATTATCGATAGGCCCCGAAGAGAAAATAAACGTCTCCCTTAAAATTCGGACAAAATCCTATAAAACGCGGATGACAAGAGTCAACAGTCAATCAGGGGGTTAGAGTACAAATCACCTGATTGCCACTACCCAGTCGACCCCGAGTCTCGGCGGATTCCAACGGTAATAGGGAAGTGTGAAGTCCTGGAAGAGTCAATGCTGCCATTACGAAGAATTGTTTGAATTACTTTTTTTTCCACTGTAAAGAATCTCCTCGAGGCTCGAGCAAATTCCAGTGCCTCACCAAGTCTTTCAATCAACCCCCGGCCATGGGTTACACATACAGGCGCGCACACACACACACACACACACACACACACACACACACACACACACACACACACACATATATATATATATATACAAATGTCGCTTAATATCAAATCTACGCTGCCTCGGGAATATCCCCGATGGGGAATTATCACCGAAGGGGAATTTATAAGTGATAAATGGACGGGCACTGTCGAGTCTCGATCCCATGACACAGATGCGTATCCAGCAACTCCAGTCGATGTTACCACTGAGCTATCCCGTCCATTTATCACTTATAAAGTACCCTTCGGTGATAATTCCCCATCGGGGATATTCCTGAGGCAGCGTGGATTTGATATTGACATTTGTAGCTTCATGATTGTATATAGATCATGGTGTGATAAAAATGTCATTTTATATATATATATATATATATATATATATATATATATATATATATATGTATATATATATATATATATATATATATATATATATATATATATATATATATATATATATGTGTGTGTGAAAAACACTTCTGAAATCAAACCCAAACCTCCAAACTGCCCTGCATCCAAAAATAACGTAATTTCATACTAAGACCTAACTGAGGAAGGGAGTGAGAGAGTCAGCCCCTATGTAAGTTTCTCTCCATGCTTCCCTTTTAGTGCATCTCTTTATCTTTTCTAAAGACCTGGTGACTGCTTGAATTACCTCTTTTCAGATAAAAGGCGAATGGAGATGAAGCCTGACGAAAATCCGCCAGAAAGGTTGAGTTCCCCATAAAAACTGGCAAACATGGGGTGCCAGAAGTCACCAGGATTTGGGAAAGATCCCAACATAGAAAACGAGGGCACGACCGCCATTCTTGTAACGACAGTGGTAGGAGCAAGAAAAGAAGCCCCTGAGGTCATATAAGGCGAGAAACAGCGGTCATCGCTCTCAGAACATCCTGTCAGCAGATCAACACACTACCCCCTAACATGGTCCCTTTATTGAGCTGACCCCTCCACATGGTCACCTTTCGACCACCCAGTCACATTACCAGTGCATTTTCCCATTAAACCCATTAAACTCATCCCTCCAGAACTGGTGAAGCTCGACAAGGCCCCTCCATTGCTCCGTTATAAGGTAACATCCTGACTAGAGGTTTTTTTCAACAGTCACGTATCTTTAATCTCCAACTGCACTCTCATTTCCTTTTCTGAAGTGCGAGTAATCACAAAGACCTGACTCACTTAGCTCAGTGTGAATTTTAATGCGAGTATATCATACCAGAATCGAGTTATCTTGGCACCTTCTGTGCAACCCTCGATTTGCCTAAGATCGTTATAATTATCCTTGTGTAACCACTGGCATTGTCAAATTGCAGACGGTACATTGGCTGTGGAAACATCGACTTGTCTTGTGCTTCTTGCAGTGAAAAGGCAACTGCAATCAATTCTTCAGTATCCCTTTCAAGTGGATTAATCATAGACTATTCAAATTTTTAACAATAATAGCATAACTAACCACATGGCAGCCCCTGTTGGATCTGCCTATCATTCCCCATTCTTCTGATTGATGTGTTTAATTGTAAATATATTCCATTTACCATTCTTCTGACTGATGTGTTTAATTATAAATATATTCCGTTTAACATACACCTACAGTAAGTGTTTAACTGCAAGCCCCTTGATGAAGTATGGCCCTCAGCCCAAATGTATTTTTCTACTACGTTTCCTGCCTGACCTAGCAATTGCAGTAAGATTTTTTTCAAGTGTACCAGTAAGCCCCCCTGTTCAAGAGATAGACCCCAGATTGGACCCCTGAACAAGGAAAACAGTAAGCAGGCCAGGTGAGAATCTTAAAAAAAAAAAAAATAAAAAAAAAAAAAAAAAAAAAAAATATATATATATATATATATATATATACATATATATATATATATATATATATATATATATATATATATATATATATATATATATATATATATATATATATATACTATTTATCACATCACACGTGATTCATATACAATCAGAAAGCTACAAACGTCCTTTAATATCTCTATTCACTTGCTGAAATAATATATTTTCATATATGTTGCAAGGGGAATTTTAGTTGATTAAGTCCAAAAACGGACAGAATCTGGACTCAGTGAATCAGGTGAAATAGGGTTATTCTTTGTATCTGTTTTAAAAACAGAATCAATCATCTTACTTTCCTAAGATTCTCTGGTAGCGGTGGCTCATCCCTGGGTCAGCAAATTCCTTCTCCCTTGTCGACTTCTCTTACTGAATCCATCTTCAAACAAAGGCCTACTGGAATTAAACACGGAGGTACAAAACTAGACTTTTTTGCAAATCTAAAGAAAGTAATTCAGCAAAAACTACGGTCATGAAATGGAGTGAATTTCACCCCCTATAAATGGAAAACATCAATAGAGGGAATTCTGATTCACATACATTCAGATTAATGATTCTAGACCAACCAACACTAGTGACTAACACCCTGGTCACCAAACAAAGTAAAAAGGTCATAATTATTCTAGACCAAAATAAATGTTATATATTATGTAAAAATACACCACTTCCAAAATATTCGTCCTCACAGGACGAACCCAGAATTCCTGTTAAAAGAAACATATCATATATTAAAACCTGAAATGGTGTTACATGACATCAATATTCAAAACAGAAAAATGTACAATGGAGAACAGGATGGGAAAATGTATAATGGAGACACAGAGAAATTTCACTGCAGCACAACTGGGTATTTCCACATAATGTCTGGAAAAGATATGTGTTCATGAGTTATGGTACTCACTTTTCTATGGATGCAGATAAGGTATTTTCACAGTGGTGGTTCTTAAACACTGCACCACAAACAAATCAGACCCAGTCACAAAATGAAGTTCCCCCATGGCTGTCTGTTCCTCTGATAATATACTATTAGAGACTGCAATACACATACGCACTTATACTGTCTCCATGCACCTAAGCCATGATCAAGAAAGCATAAATGCATGTGTCAGATACCCGTTGTATCTAAGCGTGTAAACCTCCAACATTGACACAAATGCACCTGGGCCGGATGTGTTTCTGACAGGTCAGCACATAGTTCTTCAAAGACTTAATAGGAGCTTGGTCCACCTACCTCTAGGCACCCCCGCCCAGGTACAATAACTGTGCGATTGAAAGTTCAGTACAGGCCAGCTCCAAAAATCATAGCAAACCATATGCACTAGATACGAAAATTATTTGTCTCGTATGTATGATTGTTATTCCAATACACAGTTATTATAGAATGCACCACCTCACATCTTGAATTCTTGATGGTTGAAATATTCTGGACAGCTTGCAACTGTACAAGCCCATGCTTCTCTTCACATTTTGCATTCCTGACGATCCAATTATGCTGAACGGCTTGCGACTGCACAAGCCCACGTTGAATGCAGAGCCCATGAATCCTTTGCGCCAAACAGATGTCTCCCAGCAACGACGGCGATTTGTAGATGTCCTGCCCGACATCTCTCCAAAAAAACAAGGATCCTCTCATGAAGGCACAGGTGTAGAAACCCGCAGGCGTAACGTAGACGGCCCCCATATCTAACTTGTGTCAGTTGAATTCTCTTAGGGACATCTCTAGATCACAAGCCACTTCAAAGTGCCTCTGGAATAGTTCTTTGTGTGGTGTTTCTTGAAATTTGAGATGATGTTCTGGTTCATGGGCTGGATGAGATGAATCATGGTAAGGGCTGAGAGCTTCACTGTTGTGAAATTAAACTCCTGCAACGACTCTGCCAGTAAGACTGGAGGATGAGCAGAAGCAGTGTCAAGCACAAACAAGTAAAAAATGCGCCAAAGTTTCTTCAGTGCAATAGAGTTTTCTGTACAGTTGCTACAGCATATAATCAAGGCTACCGAAAATGGATCTATCTATCGGTGTTCTCGGTATATGCTGTATGAGCCGCAACCCACAAAACTTTAACCACTGGTCGGTGGTGGCCTATCCTATATCGTTACCTGAAGCACGATTATGGCTAACTTTTTAAAATAAAATAAAAACTACTGAGGGTAGAAGGCTGCAATTTGGTATGTTTGATGATTGGAGAGTGGATGATCACCATACCAATTTGCAGCCCTCCAGCCTTAGTAGTTTTTAAGATCCGATGGAGGAGAGAAAAGGTTCGGACAGAATAAAGTGCGGACAGTCAGACGAAGCCGGCAAAATAGTTTTCTTTTACAGAAAACTAAAAGGACATTCAGAAGCAACTGCTTTTCCTTAAGGTATTTCTTGGTGGTAGAGCCAACCACTTCATTCACCCATTCAATAAAAAAATTACCTGGTGATCCAAGCCTTATTGTTAGCCTTCCACATCACATATGATTTATTTCTCGCCACATTACTTTTCTTGAAAACCCTCGGGTTTACAGAGTTTTCAAAGTTGTAGACAAACAAAGGCTTCAGTTTTAGGTCCTCACTTTCATTCCCAGAAAGCAAATGATTTAGCCTGCCCATCACTGGTGTGTGCCCTGACAGTGACTAATCTTGGGTGAGACAGGTCTTGTTTGGCATTCTCTTCCAAAACAGGCCTGGCTTATCACAAATAAACACTTGAGGAAAACCTTCAGCCCTAACATAATGACTGAACTCTTCAGCATGCTTCTAAACCACATCTTTATCAGAACTGGCCGCCTCCCCATGCCTCACGACACTGTGTAAGCCTCTTCTTTTCTTGGACTTCTCGCACCATCTATGACTGGCTTTGAACTCTTGAGCGCTATCTCTAACAGAACTCTTTCTAGCAGTGGCTTCTAAGAGATCTGCATGAAATTGCCCTGCCTTTTCATATAAGGTGACCTCAGAAACAGTCACTGACTGTTTTTCATTTATCCAAATTAGCAACAATTCCTCAACCTCTTCTATTGTCTGAGGCCTTTGTTTTGTAACAGATTTAACGTCCTTAGCAACTTTGATGGCTTTACATTTTATCATCGTTGATATTGTTTATTTGGCCATCCCATACTCCTTGTCAGATTCATCATTCAGGCACAATTTCCAGTGTTTTTCTTTTGTTTCCTTTTGAGCCTCTGTAAATTTTCTCTCACTTTGCCTTGCTGTCACCTTGACCCTTCATAGGGGACATGGTGACTTACATGTAGTACAATTAATTCGTACTAGAAGAGAAAAAGCACACAAAGATGCAGGAGACAATATAGCAGAGATGTACATCGAGCGAGACTCACATGTAGAATGAACCCTACCCTTTGTTTCAGGTGGGAAGTGCAACACCTGCCCAATCCCATCTTCTTTTAATTTAATCGAGCAAAAGTTCTTTAAAGGACGAGCTCAACAAATGATACACTAATTCCTGTTGAACCTTCTTAACTGAATTTCTTTGCGTCGTAAAAGCATCAGGTCATCGTTGTTGGGCTTGTTGAAAAAGACATATTCCTTGCAGTATGGAATCCTAAGCATAATCCATGGTTATGGAAGAGGAAGAGAATTTCTCTCTCTACCAACATGTAGGTTAGTTGAGAAGTTTATGTGATAAAACTGTCTAAATACAATTGTGTATAACTGAATTTACGAGTATATCGGATATCTTTAATATCTCATTTGCACCTCATGTCCCGACCCTCTTCTGTTAGCGTTCTACAGAGTTCTAAATGAGGAAAACTTTTAAACAACTTCATACCATCTGTCTCTTCCCACAGATTTACATTATGGCAATAGTTAATCCTATGAGTTCATTGATAGGTTGCTGTTTCTTCCCTTTTATTGCCAAGCTATGGATTATCTTTTTGCTTTGGTATATCCTGACTTAACCTTTTCTGACGGGGCGGGTCTGCAGATTCCTTTGTGATAAGTTCTACTTTTTCTGGGGAGGGTTTTTTTGGAACAGGGATCAAAAGGTGAACTTTAAACTTACGAGTATTTGTGGTTGTAACAGACTTTTTCTACACACGAATGTTTAAAGGATTAGAGCTAACGATAGGTGTAGTTCAAGGTCTTTTTTTACGAAATTTCAGGCGCATTAGTTTGCTAACCCATATTCATTCATGCACCTGAATTTTTACCCATGTTTGACATAAGCAAACATTTTTCTAAGCTCATTTATGAGTGCAATAGCATTCGTTAAAGTGACAGGTGTAACCTAAAATGTTCTTTTCCACTTAGAATTTCCTTTTCTTTTCATGACTAAATAACTCTTCGTTTTGTTTTTACTGACTCTGTGTTTTTGGGTCTCCTCTGCCTCGCTTGCCTTTCGTGCCATGGTGCGAGATAATTTGCTTTTAGAAAATTCTTGAGGGTATGCGGTCATGGGTATCTTTGGTCTCATGTAGCTTTGGGATTGTCTTGCGCTCTAAGGCACGCATCTGTGCTGCCTTATTTATAAATGTACGTTATGCTGTTAGTATGTGGTGTTGACAGTCAGGAATTGTGCAATGATTATGCAAACTCACTCTCTCTCTCTCTCTCTCTCTCTCTCTCTCTCTCTCTCTCTCTCTCTCTCTCTCTCTCTCTCTCTCTCAAAGCTTAAATATAAGCTGAATGTAGGTTTCATCTCCCTAAAGACAATGGCAACACTTAACAAACTTTTCTTTATTGGGGGGAAAACAGTCAGATCTAGGATCTGTTCCCCATAGGTGTTGAAGAAAGAGAGAGAGAGAGAGAGAGAGAGAGAGAGAGAGAGAGAGAGAGAGAGAGAGAGAGAGAGAGAGAGAGAGAGAGAGTCTTGGAATGTAATCCAAGTTTAGAATGAAAACGAAAATGCGCGGCTAAAATAAAAAGTTTGTGTTCGGGTAAAATAGGCCTTGCAATAAAATCAATAAAGACTAGTAGAAAATACAAAATTAAAACAACTAGGGTATTGGGTGATATTTGAGAGGGATATGTAATTTTACATTAATTTATATAGCTCTCGATAGCGTGGTTAACTCTCAAATTGCTTTTTGATGATCTGTTAACTGCTTTTGTAAGCTCATCTAAGTTTAGGAGTCCGAAACTCAGTCTCCAACTACGGTTGGCATCTCATTTCTGTAAAAAATTTTTGGTGTCAAAAAATGTTTGGTGTTAGAATTACACTTTCCTTGGCGAGATCATTTAATCCAGATTGATCAATCTCCTTTTTAATCCTGAAGAAATGGGTGCTTTTCTTCCATTTTGGGCCGTTATTTTCTTCATCCAAGTGATCAGTTGTTCACGCTCGTATCTGACAGACGCCACTAACGCTCAGGTATACCTGCGCAGGTCTGCCTGCACAATCGACCTGTGCAGGGACACCTAAACGTTAACGTGAGCAACCTACACAGTTTTTCTGCCTGCCCAGGCGACTTGAGCGAATGGTTTTTCTCAATCGATATGCCTACATAAAAACGACCTGCGCAGGCTCTCTTGAACATATATGTAGGGAGGCCAGCTTTTTTGCTCAACTCCCTTCCCTTCCTAGATTGGAGAAAACGTTGTAATCAGCAACATTAAGAGCTGAGCCTTATTGAATTTAAAAGTATTCATACCTTAATTAATGATACATCGAATTCATTTACTTGTCAATAATTGATGCGGATGTCAGTTAATGATACACACACAAAATATATATATATATATATATATATATATATATATATATATATATATATATATATATATATATATATATATATATATATATATATATATATTGTTAAGTGAGAAACCACTTCCAAAGCAAACCCAAACCTCCCAACTGTTTTGTACCCCAAAATAACGTAATTTCGCACTGATGCCTAACTGAGGAAGGGCGTGAGAAACTCAGCCCCTATGTAAGTTTCTCCCCATGCTTCCCTTTTTGGTGCATCTGTTTATCTTTTCTAGAGACCTGGTGACTGCTTGAATTACCTCTTTTCAGATAAAAGGCGAATGGAGATGAAGCCTGACGAAAATCCGCCAGAAAGGTTGAGTTCCCCATAAAAACTGGTGAACATGGGTTACCAGAAGTCACCAGGATTTGGGAAAGATCCCAACATAGAAAATGAGGTGCACAACAGCCATCTTGCGATTCCAGCGACCTCTGGTGGGAGCAAGAAAATAAGCCCCTGACATCATATAAGGCGAGAAACAGCGACCACTGCTCTCAGAAGACCCCATCAGCAGACTGACGCACTACCCCTTGCTTGCTCCTCAGTGAGCTGACCCCTCCACGTGGTCACCTTTCAACCACCTAGTCGCATTACCTGTGCATTTTCCCATTAAACTCATCCCTCCAAAACTGGTGAAATTCGACAAGGCCCCTCCATCGCTCTGTTATAAGGTAACGTCCTGACTAGAGGTTTCTTCAACAGTCACGTATCTTTAATCTCCAACTGCACTCTCATTTTCTTTTCTGAAGTGCGAGTTATCACAAAGACCTGACTCACTTAGCTCAGTGTGAATTTTAATGCAAATATATTGTACCAGAATCGAGTTATCTTGGCACCCTCTGTGCAACCCTCAATTTGCCCGAGACCATTATAATTATCCTTGTGTAACCGCTGGCATTATAAAATTGCAGACAGTACATCGGCTGTGGAAACATTGACTTGTCTTGTGCTTCTTGCAAAAAAGGCAACTGCAATCAATTCTTCAGTATCCCTTTCAAGAGGATTAATCATAGACTATTCAATTTTTAAATAGTGATAGTATAACTAACCACATGGCAGCACCTGTTGGATCTGCCTATCATTCCCCAGTCTTCTGACTGATGTGTTTAATTGTAAATATATTCCATTTAAAGTAAACCTAAGTGTTTATCTGCAAGCCCCTTGATGAAGTATGGCCCTCAGCCTAACTGTTTTTTCTATTACGTTTCCTGCCTGACCTAGCAATTGCAGTCAGATTTTTCAAGGTGTGCAAGTAAGCCTCCCCTGAACAAGGAAAACAGTAAGCAGGCCAGGTGAGAATCTAAAAGTGGCGACCTCTTCCAAGTATGCAATTGCTTTGCAATTAACAGCAGAATAACAACTGCTAGCTGGTCTGCATAACTAGCGACGACCCTGATTTCATACCCCCTCCACTTTAAGCACAAATAAGCAAGTTCCCACAGCGTAAGTACAATGTTATTGTTTTTACCTTATCATAGGTGCGAATAAAACCGTGACTGTGTACATTGTTAGAAAACAACAGACCCCGAGCATGCTAACAAGAGTTTTCATAGTGAAGAGAGAGCATATCTTCCAAAAAACACAAGAATTGTGACTAACGCATGGTGGTCTGCATGCCTTAACCACTAGGATTAGCTAAACACTCAAGTACGAATATAAGTAATAACGAAAGGAAACAGTGCACTTATTTCCTCCATGTGCCCTGGACAATTTGTTGTCCAAAAAATTAGCTAGGTACACCGTAAAATTTGGGCCGCGTGTTATAGCCCAACCAGAAATTTTTCGTTTCGCTGGAGTATATCACTCTCTCTCGCTCGTCAAAGCAAGAGCATTAGGTTTTCGTAAAAATCCTGGTTAAAATTTTAAATAATTATTTTGTTATGTCCAAGAAAAAAATAATTTCATTTGCTAACACGTGAGCCATTGTAAACCCTGAACTCACTGCCTTTGAACGCCATTTTAACTATAAGTAATTGAGCAAGTTTACTACGCATTCATAAATCCCGAGCGCCAAACTAGGAAAACCGTTCCAATAGCATTTGTGTTTCCATAACTTTTCGCGCTAGATTTTGCTCACAACGAACAGCATGTGTTTCACCCAGCTGCCCCCCAACCCCTCGTCATATACCATGCGAGTGCGACCATTATGTCAATACCCATTACTATTCAGGCACAGGCCAGTCAGGCAACTTTCATATTTAAATAGAGTAAATACATTATGGACTTGACCACAAGAAAAATATTCAACCCGTCCATGTTAGTTATAAGCATTTTGTACTCGTCATATCAGGGAGGATTTATTTACTTTACCTCGGCGCTGAAATTTATAACAGTGTCATATTCTTTGTGTTTGGTTACCTTTGTACTGCGCTCAGCTCAGTTCTTTGCCAAATACGGACATGTGTTACCAATACAGGTTTCACAACGTACGCTCATCTGCTTCAGCCATAGGTGTTTCTCAGCATAATAAATCCATTCAACTACTAATGCCCAAGTTCTATGGGCACGCTATATTATTTCCTTTGAGAATTTTCCCCTTTTGTCCAAGAACACGCCAGAGTCATTCACTTACAAACCTTATTTCTGTTCTCAGAACATCTTAAACTCTTTCATTAACGTTCTAGGACACACCAGAGTCGTTCACTTACGAACCTTCATGTTCTAGAGTATGCCTGAGTTGTTCACTTACGAACCTTATTTAAGTTCTTAGAACACGCTAGTCATTCCCTTACGAACCTTTACCAATTAAGTAATCATCTTACTTTTTTTTTTATTCAGTAAATGCTGTTTAATACCACTTTCTTAGAAAAGAAAATTTTACTGGTGTTCACAGCATATTTAATTTGCAAAGCAGATTAAAAGTCATAAGTGATGTCTTTTGTTTTTAACTGACGTTGATCTTTCACAGAGGTATTACATTTTGAGTTCTGAGAACCCCTTCAATTTGTTCAATTAAGAACCTTACGTTTCAGAAGCCATTACTCTCTTCAAGCTAATAGTTAACTTCATTTAAGAGCACGTTCTTCAAATTATTTATTAATTACGTTCAACTCAGAACCTGTTACGCTCTTAAAGCTACTGGTACTTCATTTAAGAGCATGTTCTTCAAACCGTTTATTAATTACTTTCAACTCAGAACCCATTAAGCTCTTGAAGTTGTTAGTGCTTCATTTAAGAGCATGTTCTTCGAACTATTTATTAATTACGTTCAACTAAGAACTCATAAAGCTCTTCAAGCTATTAGTATTTCATTTAAGAGAACATTCTTCGAACTACTCATTAATTATGTTCAATTAAGAATACATTAATCTTTTCAAGCTATTAGTTACTGCATTTAAGAGAACGTTCTCCAACCAGCTTACATAAGGAACTGTCCTTTGAACCTGTGAATTACGTTCAGTTGGGATAATATAGCTTGCTCCCTGTAAAAAAGAAAACTTCCCTCGATGCCTCGGCAATATGGTTTCTTACCCCGACAACATCACAGCCCTTGTCACCGCCAGGAAAATCATGGGGCTCAAGGGCTGAAAACTGCTAGATTGGTTCGATAAAAGGGAGAAAGAAAGAGAAGCCAAGGAAGACAGGGAGAGGCAAGAAAGAGAGCAAAGCCAGGCTAGACAGGTTAGAGCAGGAAGAAAGGGAGAGGCAAGAAAGAGAAGCCAAGGAAGAAAGTGAGAGGCAAGAAAGAGAGGAAGCCAGGCTAGACAGGTTAGAGAAGGAAGAACGAGAGAGGCAAGACAGGTTAGCTAAGAGGGACTGGGATTGAGCCCATGAGCTCGCCATGGCTGCCAAGGGGTCCGCAGCCCTGCAACCACACCTTCACCATCCTTCGTCACTGCTGCCAGCTCCATGATGCCAAAATGGAGTGACCTGGAGCCCGAGGGCTGGCTCGACCACGTGGAGGAGGTCCTTAGGAATTTCAAGCCTGAGCCCACAGAAATCTCTATGCTGCTGTCAAAATATCTGAAGGGAAAGGGAATCTTGCAGAGGCCTGGAAGGCCATCATTAAGGTCTATGAGCTCACCACAGAAAGATGGAGACAACGTTGGAGGGGACACCCAAAGGAGGCAGGTCAAACACCCAAAGGAGGCAGGTCAAACATGGGCTGACTGGGCATGCTATAAGTCCTGAGTGCTCAAGCGGTGGCTAGAATCCCACAACGCTACCTCTGCAGAGGAGATAATAGAAACCTTTCAGCTCGAGGACTTCCTACACTACGCCTATCTGGCCCTCGCTACCTACCTCTGCGATAAGAACCCTGCGACGCTAGATGAGTGCTGCCGTTTGGCAGATCGCTGGGGCACTCACCATCCTACAGCCAGTTCCTGGGGCCAAGATTTGGCCCTCTTCCCCTAACTCCGGTCAGCCTCCTCCCAAGAATGGGCACCCTCACAAGAAGCCTGTGTGCGGCTATTGTAAAAAAACCCGGGTACTCCACAGAACAGTGCTGCATGAAGGCTGAGAACCAGCCAGACACTCCCGCTAAGTCCCCCAATGAGATCACGCCAAGCCGAGCCACATCTGGTGCTAGAACGAACAACAAAGGGCCTGCCCCCTCCAATGGGACAGTGCCATGCTGAGACTACAGCAAAAATTATTGCACCACTTATCAGTCAGGTTCAAGGGCACTCTGCTCTATGGGCAAAATGCCCTATAAAAACAAAACCAACCGTCATTGCTTTGGCAGTGACAAATCCAAAAACCTTAGGACCTCGAGCCGAAGCCCCTATATCCGTGGCACCTCCCAGAGGTAGCCACCCTGCCTGCCAGGTCACAGCATTGATGACACTGGCATGCAAATCTCCCTCATAAGAGAAGATAAGGACCCCTATGGGACCACCATTGACAGACATAAACTTATTACAATGGAGGGTACCAACTGAACGAAGATGATTTTCCCCACTGTCAAGCTAAGGGTCACAAGACCTCATAGATCAAAAATCTGCACTCTTGCAGTAGCTACTTTCCTTCCTGAAGGCTTTGACCTCCTCCTGGGACAGGACTTCTGGTCCCCTGCTAAGTTACAGAAATCCAGGGGTCCTAACCCCTAAACAAATAGATAAAAAACCAAGAGTCCTCAAGGACCTCCCTTAAACCCACTGCCAATGTCACCTGAGTGCCCTGAGCAGTGCCAGGCTCCAACTGTCGAGTCCCTGATAAATCATATTCCAGTGCCAGGCCCTGCCCCAGTGCTAGTGCCAAGGCACATCCTGAATCTTCCTCCAAGGGATCCCAGTCCAGGTAGCCTCTCCCCCTCTGGCTTGGCACCTCTACCAGTGCCAGTGCGAGAGCCAACCCACAATACAGTCGGGTTCCCTCTGGATTCCTCTGACCACAGCAGAAGCTCACCCAAAGGTGCGGCCTCGCAACCCATGCCTGAGCTGGTCATGGCAACCTGCAAGCCTCTCATGCCCACCACAACCTTTTCTCCTCCTTCCCAGTCCTCCGCAGGCAAAACCATGAATAAGGATTCTGCCATATCACAACTGGCCAATGAATTCAAAGAACTGCGGCGGTGACTAGTAGTGGAGCTTGTAACGAATGCCCCTACTTCAGCTATCAAAGAATTTGGGACAGGTGACACTTCTAAGTCTCACTCAGACTCAGTTCCACCGATTCCCCTACCAAGGAGGTCCACTGAAGAAAAGTCACAGGCACAGATAAATCCAGGTAGCCCAATAAGAGCTGTTGCGCTCTCCTTGCACTAGTGCCCTCTAGCACAATGCCTCACCTTTATCTTACGAAGAATTTTGGCACCTCTGTCCAGAGGAGGATGCCAAGTTTCTTCCCATTTATTCTTCTTACAACTGTGTGACTTAATTTCTTCTTGTAATGTTACCTTCCACCAATCTGATAATTTCTCTCTCTCTTTCCAATCTCCTAATTTAATAGTTTTTTGGCAATCTTGCCCCTTCATGAACCCTGAGTATAAGCCTATAAATGGCTCCTCATCTTAATTTGCTTTCCACTCTGCCAATGCAGAGTGCAATTGCCAGATTTTTTTTCTATACCGTAAGTCTTCTGACATCCTACTTAATGCCTACAATGTCATGGTAACTTTTACATTGAATATAACAGAGCCTTTTGGCATAACCACATGAGTGCCACACATGGCACAGTGCCATTACCATCTCCATTAGCAGTTGCTTGGGCCAGAGGGGTTGCTCCCTCTGGCTGCCCGTTTGTTGTCCTATGGGACTAAAGAATGAACCTAGCTAGCTTCCATAGGCTAAGAAATGTATTTCTGGTATATTATTCATAACTTTTACTACTCTTGCATCTGTCATTTATTTTACTTTTGACTCGCAAAGCCCACATACTTCACATACTTGACTGTCCTTCATTGTACTTAGCTTCGTGCTGCAAGGCACCCGTGTTGTTAGTGCCACATCTGGCACCGTGCTGATGCATCCAAGTATCATGGCATCACCTAACCTAAGCCCATGAATACTTCCTGGTAATGCCTCCTCAAGGCACTCTAACAGCATGACTTTGGACTGTCAAAGTAACCTTATTAATGAAGTGAATGTCTAACCTGAAGTTTAATGTCGTACTAATCCTATTATTGTTCTCTGTGTTGTTACCTAGATTTCTGAAATATTAATTCATAGACCTATAATGCTGCTTTAACGTAATAACATGAGAGATATATGACTTTAACTTGCAGTGTAACGTAAACTACAAAAGTCCAATTTAAAAATCAGTGATATGTAGCTTGCTTTTGATTTACTTGCAGAATCAATTATTTTTCTGAAATGTAATGTTACCACAAAAGGGAAGTAGAGAGTTATCAGTTTGTTCAGTTGAGTTCACTTAGTTGTTGACATTTCCACCCAATTCAAGGAGCAATTGTCAACTTTGTTGGGGAGCTGTTAAGTGGGAAACCACTTCCAAAGCAAACCCAAACCTCCCAACTGTTTTGCACCCCCAAAATAACGTAATTTGGCACTGATGCCTAACTGAGGAAGGGTGTGAGAAACTCAGCCCCTATTTAAGTTTCTCTCCATGCTTCCCTTTTTGGTGTATCTGTTTATCTTTTCTAAAGACCTGGTGACTGCTTGAATTACCTCTTTTCAGATAAAAGGCGAAAGGAGACGAGGCCTGCCGAAAATCTGCCAGAAAGGTTGAGTTCTCCATAAAAAATGGCGAACATGGGTTGCCAAAAGTCACCAGGATTTGGGAAAGATCCCAACATAGAAAACAAGGTGACACAACAGCCATCTTACGATTCCAGTGACCTCTGGTGGGAGCAAGAAAATAAGCCACCGATGCCACATAAGGCGAGAAACAGCGGCCGCTGCTCTCAAAACACCACATCAGCAGACTGACGCACTAGCTCTTGCTTGCTCCTCAGTGAGCTGACACCTCCTAGTGGTCACCTTTTGACCACCCAGTTGCATTATCTGTGCATTTTCCCATTAAACTCATCCCTCCAGAACTGGTGAAATTCGACAAGGCCCCTCCATCGCTCCATTATAAGGTCAAGTCCTGACTAGAGGTTTTTTCAACAGTTACGTATCTTTAATCTCCCACTGCACTCTCATTTTCTTTTCTGAAGTGCGAGTTATCACAAAGACCTGACTCACTTAGCTAAGTGTGAATTTTCATGCAAGTATATCGTACCAGAATCGAGTTACCTTGGCACTATGCAACCCTCAATTCGCCCGAGATCATTATAATTATCCTTGTGTAACTGCTGGCATTATAAAATTGCAGACAGTACATCGGCTGTGGAAACAACGACTTGTCTTGTGCTTCTTGCAGTGAAAAGACCACTGCAATCAATTCTTCAGTATCCCTTTCAAGAGGATTAATCATAAGCTATTCAAATTTTTAAACAGTGATAGCATAACTAACCACGTGGCAGGCCCTGTTGGATCTGCCTATCATTCCCCAGTCTTCTGACTGATGTGTTTAATTGTAAATATATTCCATTTAAAGTAAACCTAAGTGTTTATCTGCAAGCCCCTTGTTGAAGTATGGCCCTCAGCCCAACTGTTTTTTTCCACTACGTTTCCTGCCTGACCTAGCAATTGCAGTCAGATTTTTCAAGGTGTACAAGTAAGACCCCCTGTTCAAGGGCTAGACCCCAGATTGGACCCCTGAACAAGGAAAACAGTAAGTAGGCCAGGTAAGAATGTAAATTATTATATATATATAATTTTACAATATTTCCTCAGAGAAAGTGTATAATGAAGGCTGAAAGTGGCAGCAGCACCATTCCTGAATGTCTTGACATGAAGAATGAGCCTTGTCTTGGGCAAGTAAAATCCAGAGACTATCATAACAGAATGAAAAAATCTGCATCTTTCAAATTAGTCGAAAAGCCAAATAAGACTGATTCTGCTGCTAACAAAGGCAATGTTACTGTATGCCGATGCACCTTTATTCATGGTCATAAGTCACATATAATATATATATATTATATATATATATATATATATATATATATATATATATATATATATATATATATATATATATATATATATATATATATGTGATGCATAATCATGAGTAGACACATATAGGCCTAATCATGCTTTACATTACTTCGCTATAATGAATATTTATTCTCATTTAAAAACTGACACATACGTGTATTTCCTTAATTGTTAAACAGGGCCCTGCTGTTAATATTACGCTACTTAATTATGCAATTATAGTCGGAAGGTACCCGTCGACCGTAAACCCTTACCGAACATTAACTTTTCAGACTGAACTTGCTTAGGTCATAGAACTCAGCTGATTGGTCTCTTATAATCGAAAGGAACCAATAAGGGTCTTCTATGTATGGCACTCATTTGAATTGCCCACTCCCAACATCCAACGATCTTATGGCGTTCGACGAATCAGCAGTATCTGTTCGTTACTCTCTGATCGAAAAGACGTACAAACAACTAGCAGATTTTCTGTTACGCCTCAAACATGAATTTCTATATAAATCAGTTATATTACCGCTCAACTCTCCTCGCTGCTGGGAGAAAGGGAGCTGGTGATTGGTACGATACATGTACTGTACATCCGCTACCGGGGTCTAAGCAGGGGCGGCTCTAGGGTTTCCTGCGCCCTAGGCTAATATTTTAATTTGCGCCCCCAGGTCCACCAGCTAGGAGATCTGGGGTGAGCAGTAGTCAGTAACTCCCCATTGGGTGACATTTCGGGATAGTTTAATTGTAAATCCAGCTACCAAATATTAAGTTGAAATGCATTATGCGCACACACACACACACACACACACACACACATATATATATATATATATATATAAAGTATAGTGTGTGTATGTGTGTGTGTATCAGGGCTGGTAATTAAAAAAAAAAAAAGCCCACTTAAAAACAAACACACGCTTGCAAGTGGGTTTAATTTTTTTCGAATTTTTATTAGAAAAATAAATTTTATGCTAACATTAGTAAAAGCTTTTCTGAAATAAAGCTTAGCTACTATCCTCAAATATAATCTGGTGAGAATCTGCTCAATAATATTGTACGGAATCAGTTAAAATGAGCTAAAAAGTATCATCGCTAAATCTTACTATCGCTTATCAGTATATCATACGAGTAATCATTTTCTGTCACCATAATACCTTAGGCAGGCAGCTAGGCCTATATCAAGTATATTAGCAAGAAAAATTATGTCGATGTTGTGATCTATCGGCTACCCTCCGACATCTATACTGTGTAAGTTAAATCAATGACCAAAAGTTAGGCCTATTCCTACCTGGTAAGTGATGAATCACGAATTTGGTGGAATCATATGCAGGATCTACGATTCTACGGTCTACCCAGGAATGTTGAAGACTTGAATTAATTATTAGTAGCCTCACTCTCGAGTCTCAACTTGTAGACATGTAGGGGAATGTGCAGTATGTCTGTGCTCAAGATTTCCCCTCACGGTGTGACTCACCAAAGAAAAGAAGTGAAGTGCCTTTGTAGCTTTCAGAGGAAACACTAACTTTACTTTTAGTAAGACGGAGTAGACGGTAACTTGTATAATACACGTTGCTCGATGTGGGTTGCAGCATAAAAAAATAAATAAATAAATAAAATAAAAAAATCTGGAAAAATGTCCGCGCGGAGAGAGAGAGAGAGAGAGAGAGAGAGAGATTCTGCGTGGCCCATACGCGTATGGCATGATGTAATCTCGATAATATCATGAGACTTCGTCATTTTTTTTATGGTAAGCATATCATAATTCATTCTAAAATTAATATTATTAGGTTATTAAAAGTAAATAATTCTCTTTTTAAAGAATTGGTGCAGAAATATTTGTCAACTGACTCGAACATTTAACTACATTACTTTGTTTTCCGTCTATTCAGTATTACTCAGTTCAAGTAAACTAAATGTATCCTTGCTTTATTGTATTTGTATGTAGTATAAAACTGCGTCATTCTTTAGAAAATGTTTAATTTCAGTTGAACATTGTATGGAACTATGCAAAAAAGTCATTGTAGCTTTCTGTATATTTTTCTTTATTGTAATATATATATATATATATATATATATATATATATATATATATATATATATATATATATATATATATATATATATATATATATATATATATATATATATATATATATATATATATATATATATATATATATATATATATATATATATATATATATATATATATATATATATATATATATATATATATATATATATATATATATATATATATATATATATAAATTTATGTATAATTGTTATAATTGTTCTGTATATATACAATTGCTTTGCATATATATTTATTTGTTTATTTATTTATTTATTTATTTAGTTCCCAGTTCTTGCGCCCCCTTCATTCTTGCGCCCTAGGCGACTGCCTAGTTTCGCCTTAAGGACGAGCCGGCCCTGGGTCTAAGCGATGTCAGGCAGGGCAGCCGATCGAGACTACGGTCTGCCCCAAAGCCAAATCACAGTCCTTCAGAAAGAAGGCATCGTGCTTACCCCATACAAAAAATGGGAAATAAAGCACGTTAAAAGAAGAAGAAGAAAAATATATATATATATAATTTATATATATATAAGAATATATATATATATATACTTATATATATAAGAATATATATATATATATATATATATATATATATATATAATTTATATATATATAAGAATATATATATATATATATATATATATATATATATATATATATATATATATATATATAATGTTTTTAAATGAGAATAAATATTCATTATAGCGAAGTAATGTAAAGCATGATAGGCCTATTTGCGTCTATTCATGATTATGCATCATATATGTAACTCAGTTTTTTGACATTGGTTTCTCGGTAAGAGAAGAAGTGGCCACCAAATCTGCAGATCGTGGCTTACAAATCAACATGAAGAAGTCGCCCATTCATCAGTTTCGGATTGCCGTTAAAGAAGAAAGCACTTCAATAGCTCGTGAAGCGTTGAGTATTTTATTGCAAGTTTTCCATTGCATATCTTTGTGAATTAGGATTTTCTGCACTGACCAGCATTAAATGTGAAAATAGATAAAATATTATATGCCTGATATTAAAAAAAAATACCAAATCACACCAAGCACAGGTTTCATGCAGGCATACTTAAATAGAAAACATATTGTAATGTCTTCAAAAATAAATGCTTATTTCAAGAACTTCCTTATTATTTGCCTATTTTGTAGTTTTATGGCTAATTTTATTTCACTGAACTTCAAATGCGGCCCCAGAGTTTTAATTACTTTACAAGTGTGCCCTGAAGTAAAAAAAGGTTGAGAAACATGCTCTATGGGGTGACCTCAGAACACCCGTCAAGCTACCGCTTCCAGAAATTTAGTCTAGATATGAATGGACATCGGACTCTTCGCTCCGACGATTATTTTCCGTCTGTCAAGATCCAGAGTTCTTCCCCAGCCTCCATTTTGCCCGATTCTTTTTAACCTTCCATCTTTTATGAGATAGAAGTAACGCCCCAGAGACGGTAAGTCTTTTTTCTCCCTCTTTACTCGTTTCCACGAGGCTTGAGCTAGATGGAAATGTTTAGTTGTCCGTGCTGTCGGCCGCTACATTAAGAGCAAAAGGTACAGAAGAAATGGGGAAAGTAATGGAAATATAAATAAAATATTCCAGTTGAGATCCATCTTGAAAGTAGAAACGAATTGGGGCGTGAAAGCTCTTTATAAATAATAGATAACGTGTAAGGACAGAAAGATCAAACTGTCGTTGTTGTTTTTGACTGAGCTGAATCATGCCAGCACGAGCTCTTGATCATAGAGCAGCCGGTATCAAGCTGCCGTGTTTTAAACACGGCGAAGGACGACATCGTAAATGCGCATTTGTCTACAGTACTAGTGAATCGCTGTGCTCTTATACCAGTATCTGCATCAGAAACTGATTATTGGCAAGAGCGGAATTACATTTCACCAGCAAAGATCATCATTTACAACGTGTGTGTGTGAGAGAGAGAGAGAGAGAGAGAGAGAGAGAGAGAGAGAGAGAGAGAGAGAGAGAGAAACTAAACTTACAGCAACAGAGAGAGAGAGAGAAAGTAAACTTACAGCAACAAGTTAAAATGATACATTTGAAGGGGAACGAGAGTTGAGCAGACTTACAGCAATAGCGTTTGGTTAGAAAGAACCAACTATGAGAGAGAGAGAGAGAGAGAGAGAGAGAGAGAGAGAGAGAGAGAGAGAGAGAGGAAACGAGTGTCAGTGTTTTTAGTTGGCATAGCTTTCAGAGTGGGCCGTTGCTCGGTGGCGTAAAGTGTGTAGTGCTCAAGGGAGAATTGTGGGGAGCAGAAAAGGTGACGACTTTGATTATTGTTTCAGGGAAAAGGGACGAATGCTCACAAGTGACAAAAGAAAAAATTGAGAAAAAACATAACAGATATTTTGACTGGTGTCAACCCATAATACATTATAATGCAATACTTCACTAGAATATTCAAGTGACTTGGTAAATGTGGACTCTCATTTTACTGTGTTTCGTAGACGAAAAGAGGAAACTGTAGGAATGCGTTTCATTAGCGAAAGAATGTTTGCATAGACGGAACAGAAACGGGGCACCAGTCAATGGAGAGAATTTGGATAGTGGGCTTCTTCTTCTCTCGATGAAATTCGTTCGCGGTGTGTCCTTGGTTCGAGTAGATCTTTAAAGTTTGAAGATTCACGCAGCTTCGTCAGTGGTGGAAATGATGGAGACGAGCTTCGGACTTCATAGAAGCCTCCATTTAGAAACAGCCTTTGCTTGTTAATAAAGTCGAATTTGGAAGGACTTTATCCTTTTCATAATCTGCTATCGAGTTTCATTTCCAAAGAATCGCACATTTTTTCTGGTGAATTATTCTTTCAACTATCTTTAGAGTCGATAATCAATTCGAAATTGCTTTCTATCCGGGAAGTCCATGTCCGATAAATTTTTTTTAATCTCGTTTACATTCGTTATATGAATGAGTGCTTGTAGCCATGGGATGACCACCCTTCTGTCACATGCGAATGAGAACCGAGTTTATACAAGTAAGTGGAAGTGGCATCATTACTTCGAGGGCGTTTTATTATGTGCGCTAATGAACCTGTAAGTGAGATGGTACTTGTCAACTAAAATGAAGAAAAGTACCGCAACGGTGCTGACATCATACTATAATATTGTTATGATAATAATGATAGTAATAATGAGTATTATTATTATTATTATTATTATTATTATTATTACTGTTATTATTTTCTTAACATTTTCGGATATCATGTTGGTTACTGCATGACCCTTGTCATACGTGCACACTATTCTTTTTTTTACCTGTATGGGCTATACCTGTATACGTATAGCCTATACAGGTGAATTCACAATAATCACACTTAATTGAGATATAATTTAGTTTTACATTTTGCTTACTGTAAATCATAATCTATTATGATCCACGTCTTTTGGTACCACAATGGCGATATAAATTTCTTGATCTTCCTTGGATGATTTGCTCACATAGATATCTTAGCAGTCAATATATTCCACTCTCTCTCTCTCTCTCTCTCTCTGACGTTCAATGAACGCTTAAGTCAACCGCTTTCTTGTCAAGATTTTTACATTTGTGAATAAAGAATAGATTTAAACATCTATTTCCGGCCTCGAGAACTATAGCCGTTAAACGCCAGGTTACGAAATTCGTTCAGTCAATGAAGCAGTCCATCTCTTTCACCCCTTATCATCAACCATAGCGCATCGCCACAACCTTTTGTTTAGAATGGAGTGTGTTTCACGGTCGTTTCCTGCTGTGAGAAGAGGAGAAGAATGGTTTGTATTCCGACCCATTTATTCATTCTCATGAACATGAATTTGCCATGAAGCCACGAGGGCATGAAGGCTGCTTTTGGCCGGCAAGGGTGAATCTAGTTTTTCCTAGCTAGATCATACAAATTTCTTGGAATGAAGAGAAGAACTGAAACTGATAGTAAGTGCTGGAACTGATACCGGCATGTTTCTCAGCTCTTTGCATATGAAAATAGTAACGGAAATCGAAAAGGGAATAAAGGGGACCATTATTTCGCCTTTCGAAGTATGGTTCAAGTTGAATAGTGTTTCCCCCGAACAGTACAGGACATAAGTTCAGTCTTACCCACTGAAACTGCATGAGTGTGTGAAACAGAGGTGTGAAAAATTCGGGGAGGCTAATTACAGGTTCGCAATTCTGTAATGTCGAGTACCTCATTGTTCTCTCAACATTTGACTAAAAAATCAGTTGTCTCATGATTCGTCTTCAACCCACCGAAAAATCCCGTAAATTTGCTGTGCGGCTCAAAGCCCTTCAATGAATTTAATTTTTACTTCGTTTCTGCACCAAAGAAACCCGAACAAAAAATTCCGTATGGTAACTAGGGAGTCTCTGAGTACCGCATGCGCAGGAGCATTCCTCCATTTATTTCCTTTCGGATATCAAGGCTTTCAGTGGCAAATGTATCCAAACATATTTAGGAATCGTGAAGATGCCGTTATGACCAATGCATACACTGGCAAGTGCACTCATACACGCTCGCAAACACAAATACATATACAGTATATGTGTGCACATAATATGTTATATGTAAGTTATTTACCTACTGTAGGTTAGCCAAAAGATATATTCTGATTTCTCTTGCAACTTGTATAATTAGTCTGAAAAAAGAAAACTACTCGTACCTTTATAGTTTTTCCCCTCTCCAACTGTATGATTAGGATGGGGTATTCTTGACTTACCTGGCCGCCACAGTGGTTACATGAACAGAACGAATGAAGACCACTGCCCCAGACAAAGAGGTGTTGTAAGACATTGACTTATTTAGGAAATAATTGTCATAATTAGTGTGATGGCTGAAACTACTTTTTGTAATAACTTTTCCAACGCTTGACTCAGTCACACATAATATAAATCACTCGTCATCGTAAGTATGAATCATCTTGTTTCTGGGGTTTGTTTTCATTACAGCCATGGCAGCATAACCAATTTCACTGTGGCTCGTAGTGAAAAGGATGCGGTCACGAGAAGAATCAGTAACTTGAGGGCTCTTTCGGGTATAATGGGGTGTTCTTTCTAAAGACACCCCTAAAAGATAACCAGCTCTTGCTCCTTACAATCTATTTTCACTACTTCGTTACCATGCAATGAAAGAAACGGCAGTTGCATCACGTCCACAGTAACTCTTTACAGAACAGGGTCACTGAAGCTATGCCCACTTGCTTCGTTGATTACAGTTAGCCAAAGAATCCCTGATCACTTCATTCCTGATTCTTAGCTGCACATTTATATCCGTACTGAAAGTACTTTCTTTGCCCATCTCAGTCAGAATAGTTACCTATTCTGACCCGTGTGCTGGTAAAGCTGGGTTTTTCACCAGAAACCGGTAAATTTTCTAGAGCATATTAGAACACTTCCCCCACTTCCCCACAGAGAAAAACTGAAGGCCTTTGCCTCTGCAAAAGATCGGCAAAGTAAGAAGCATTTTAAATGGAAACTTCATTCTTCCTCTGCTTGTGTAGTTTTGCCTCCTTAGTATTTCCTTGTTCTGGAAAGTCGTCCTTCCACTGGCAACTCCACACGATGGAGTACCTTACCACGAGCAATCCATCTTACTTTATTGTGAAAATGGAGCACAGACATCTGGCTCCCCTTTCCCTTACATAAAACTCTACAAATTCAGAGCATTTCCTCGTGTGGATATCCTCATTTAAAAATACATTGCGGAGGAAGTTTCTTCATGGCTCATGCATTATGGTGAAACGTGAATTTGTGAATGTTTCGTAAGGAGCAGTCATTTCCCACTCGTTAGGAACGCTGACTGAATTCCTGTCATTAAAGGTAAGCCATCGTTCCAGTCCTTGTGTTTTGAAAATAAGACTGTCCATTACTTTAAACACATCTTAGTGATGACTAGCTAAAATATTTTATATCTAAAGTGCATTGATTAACACCAGCGTTTTACCTAAATAAATAGCAAAATGAATCCCTTGAGGATAATTACCCCCCAATTTAAAAACCTCTGCTCTAGTATTTGCTAGCGAGGGACCCAGGGTTTGAATTCAACGCGAGGACGCAGCGATATGGGCACATTCAATTAAACCTTCCGATGTCTCTGTTGTTCTATACAATTTATTAATTACCTGGTAGTCATTCGACTGTGTGGTCACAGACAGGCTAGAAATGCGTACGGGTCAGCAGTCTCACTCCATAATTAATGAAATAACTGTGGTGCCCTCATAAGTTATGAATTTCTTCACAAATGCTGAACCTCTCCAAGAAACTGTTTTCCGTAGCAGGATTCGAACACGCGTTCAAAACGAGGTCACGTGAGTGACGCTTGACCTCGCTCTGATATCCAGAACGCCGGTCGGATCCTTCAACGGAAGTCAGAATTCCCTCCATGTTGATCTCAGTGACAAGCGTTTCCAAAATGTGTGAAGAAATCGAAAAATGAAGAGGGCATTGTATTTATTATATACATATGATGTTTGTATACATATGTATAAATACAGACATATATATATAATATATATATGTATACTCGTATATTTGTATAAATTTACACATACATAATATTTTATATATATATAAATATATATATATATATATATATATATATATATATATATATATTATACATATATATATATATATATATATATATATATATATATATATATATATATATATATATATATATATAAATTTATATAGCGTGTGCGTGTGTCTCAGTTTTGTCACTTATGAAAGTAACTTTTAAGACACAAACATCCATTATTGGCAATTTCACTCAGCTTTACTTTGGAAGTAATTTATGCCTAACAGATATTGTATATAACAAGTCATCTCCCCTGGCTAGAACCGCCCTTATTCTTTTGGGTTTGCTACAAAGGAACTGGGACTAATCCATTCGACTGCCAATGGAGATATAGGTTGATTTCGACTCTGCTTTACGTATCCTATCGAATTGAGGTTCTGAACTTAGAACCAAAATCACCCTATTTCCACCATGATACCTAAGTGTTAAGTTTGTAATACGTAGGTGTCTATGACAGTTCTGTAACTTACGTTCTACTGACCTTTTATTCTTATAAAAAAATTTAAAACATCGAATTCACTCTACGTAGTCGAACAGCTTAAGCAGTAGGGAATTATATATGAAAAGCTTATCCCTTCCTGGTCAGGACTCGAACAAATTCCTCTTGGGTTTGATACAGAGGACACAGTGGCCTAACCATTCGACTTTCAGGAGAAAATATAAGTTAATTTCGACTCTGCTTTAAAATTTATGTCATGAACTTAGAACCGACAGCAACCCATCTCCACCATGACAGTTGAGTGTCAAGTTGTAACACAACACGTTTGTAACACCACTGATAGCCACATTCATCTTAGCTTAGCTGTCTGTTATCAAGGTGGAGATGGGATAATTTATTTTCTAAAGTCCAGAACCTGAATACGACAGGGATATGAAAAGCAGTCTAAATTACCTTATGCCGCTCTGGCTAGCCTGATGATTAGGTCCCCGTAATCCTCTACATCAAACATGAAAGGCACAGGTTTGAATCCCTGGCAGGGCAGATACGTTCGTTATATACATTTCGTTATGGGTATCTGTTATTCTAAAGGTAAAGTAAACTCGATATTAAGGGTGTTTGATGCTTAATATTTGTTAGTTGATAAAGGAGAAGACCTAGAAAGCGATGAATAGAAGGGGTCAAAGAGCAAGTGGAATGGAACGAGCTTAAATATCCGGAAAACCGGAAAATACGTAGTTGATAAAAGTTGTGTTAAGTAACAAAACTATCATAAATAGCCACAGGCTACAAACTTAAGATTTTTCTATCATAGTAGGAATGGTTGATTTCGATTCTGAAATTCAGAACCTAAAATCAACTGGAATATGTAAAGCAGTTCAAATGAATCAACTTTATTTCTTTTTCTCTCCTCTGCTTCAAACCCAAATAGTATAGGTTCAAATTCTAGCTATGGCAGACGTACCTGTCATATAAAATCCTTTTGGGTGTAACATATTCCGAGAATAAAGGTAAATTCAATGTTAAGAGTTATCATTGGCTATATATATATATATATATATATATATATATATATATATATATATATATATATATATATATACATATATATGTGTGTGTGTGTGTGTGTGTATGAATGTGTGTATTTGTGTATGTATACTTATATTACTTAGCAAACTCCAATCACTACGGGAACTAGCGTTTGAAAGGTCATTTTGAGTTTCGCACTTCGCGTTCTGCTATAGGCATCTGTTTCTCTTAAAGCCAAGGCATATACAATGAATACAATGAATGTAACGTGAAAAATGTGTCTAGTCATCCTTAGCACCTATAGACATTATAGACCTTCTGACAATGTAATCAGGCGAAGACTTACTTGGAACACTAGACCCAAACTTTTTAACAGTCTTATCATTTCACGAAGATCCGAAGGACAAATACAGGATGGAAAATGGTTTGATGATCTTGCTATAAATTGAACATAAAGAGAACGGAGTCTGCCTGACTTTAGAAAAGATGGGGGATTGTTTAGTATACGAAAGCTTAAGCCAAGACAAAAAGTCATCGAATGTGCAAGTTTTTATGCTGATGGCGCTGGTAGTGTTGCACATGCTGCCATATTCTTCCAAATTATCGCTGGCATTTAGATAATTTGACTTTACCACCGGTTTAAAAAACCCGATGTTATCCAGCAAGAATTGGACCAGAAAGGATATTTTACCTAAATGGCCAGTTTATAACAATCTCACTTGTTTGCCTTCTTGGTTCTACTTTTCCTTCAAGTCTTTGTTTACATGAGAAAATATCCATCAAAATTTGTCAGTCGAGCTTTTATCTGTAACGATGCAGAACAAAGAGTCTGGAGAATGAACACCGAACCAATGACCGTAGAAACAGATGGTCAGAGAGGGTCATGATGTAGGTGAAAAGAGGTGGATGAGGTTAGAGGAAGAGAGCCGTTAGGCGGAATACACACACACAAATATATATATATATTATATATATATATATATATATATATATATATATATATATATATATATATATATATATATATAAAGAGCATGGTATAGAAAATTCATTCCAAAACATTTGGAGAAGGGAACCACCTACAGTCAACCTCTCATGGGAAAAAGATATCATGGAAACAGCAGGTTCTGAACAGCAGAAGAGGAAATAAAACCAGTAAGTGGCGGGATGAGGAAATTGGAGGCTTACTGAAAGAAAAACGAGATGATTTGAGAAGAGAAGATAAGGCATGGGTACGCAAGTGCGCAGGTACTCAGAAGGGATTCGAGAAGAGAGGAAAAGAAAGCAGTAGTGAAAACAGAAGAGTGAATGTAACAGACTGTCTCAGGGATATTCAGGTGTTCTTTCAGGAAATAAATACAAAATGAACGATTAAAAAGTAGACGGGTGTCAGAATAAAGTTTCTGAGGACTTGTGAAATGTGGACGATAGAAAAGAGGTAGACCTGAAAGATGCATGGATGGGGAAGTTAGGTTTGGCTTTCAGGAGCCTGTTGTAAAAAAAAGTTAAGTATACCTTAGTTTAACCAGACCACTGAGCTGATTAACAGCTCTCCTAGGGGTGGCCCGAAGGATTAGAATTATTTTACGTGGCTAACAACCAATTGGTTACCTAGCAACGGGACCTACAGCTTATTGTGGAATCCGAACCAAATTCCAACGAGAAATTAATTTCTATCACCAGAAATAAATTCCTCTAATTCTTCATTGGCCTGCCGGAGAATCGAACGCGGGCCAGCAGAGTGCTAGCTGAGAACGGTACCCACCCCTCCAATGAGGAACTGGAGCCTGTTGTAGTAATTGTCGAAGCTGTAAGGGGGAATGACAAAGGTGAGAGTGGAAACACACCGTAAGTTGATTGTATTACCAGTAAGGTAAGTGGACCGGTGTAGAATGTGGTATTGAGCAAAGTGTAGCTCCTCACTGGACGGGTGGGTACCGTTCTCAGCTAGCACTCTGATGGCCCCGTGTTCGATTCTCCGACCGGCCAATGAAGAATTAGAGGAATTCACTTCTGGTGATAATGTGGTTCGGATTCCACAAGAAGCTGTAGGTCCCGTTGCTAGGTTAAGTATACCTTAGTTTTACCAGACCACTGAGCTGATTAAGAGCTCTCCTTGAGCTGGCCCGAAGGATTAGACTTATTTAACGTGGCTAAGAACCAACTGGTTATTTAGCAAGGGACCTACAGCTTATTGTGGAATCCGAACCACATTATACCGAGAAATGAATTTCTATCACCAGAAATAAGTTCCTCTAACTCTTCATTAGCCAGCCAAAGACTCGAACTCGGGCCTAGCGAGTGCCAGCCCACAACTCTACCGACTCGCCCAACGAAGAGCTCCGTTGCTATAGGTAACCAATTGGTTCTTAGTCACGTAAAATAAATCTAATCCTTCGGGCCAGCTCTGTGGTCTGGTTAAACTAAGGTATGCTGAACTTTTTTTGAGGAATTTATTTCCGGTGACAGAAATTCACTTCTCGCCATAATGTGGTTCGCATTCCACAATAAGCTGTAGGTCCCGTTGCTGGGTAACCAACTGGTTCTTAGCCACGTAAAATAAATCTAATCCTTCGGGCCAGCCCTCTCTAGGAGAGCTGTTAATCAGCTCCTCAGTGGTCTGGTTAACTAGGGTATACTTAACTTTTTTTTTAAGTTGATCAGTGTGTGTAAGGTATGTATGAATATCTGAGACATTCCAAAAGGATAGGTGCGGAGAATTATTCTCATTTGCATGAGGACAGAAGTAACATTAGAAACTGCGAATTGAACGGGAATGATATTACTAAGTATACGAGGGGAGATGCACAATAGGATTTTCACAGGGAAAGTAAGACAAGTTGCAGAACGATTAAGAGGAAAAGAGAGGAATTGTGGTGCGCTGTCTGTGCGTGTATGAAAGACATTAGTGAAGCTAAGCAACACTTGGTCTTTTCAACGCTCGCTTTAGTTACCTTCAGGAAATGCCAGACGCCGTCGGCACGTAAGCTCATTGGGCATCCATGGAGCAGGGCATGGTAGTACCAACCCCTTCCCAATATGTGCTTGCTTACAAACGTAAGGAGTTCCTTACTGGGAGGGTGGGTTCCGTTCTCAGCTAGCACTCTGCTGGCCGCGAGTTCGGATCTCCGATCGGCCAATGAAGAATAAGAGGAATTTATCTCTGGTCACAGAAATTCATTTCTCGCTGTAATGTGGTTCGGATTCCACAGTACGCTGTAGGTCCCGTTGCTAGGTAACCAACTGGTTCTTAGCCACGCAAAATAAGTCTAATCCTTCGGGCCAGCCCTAGGAGAGCTGTTAATCAGCTCACTGGTCTGGGAAAACTAAAGTATACTAAACGTAGAAACGTAAGGGAACGCCTTCCCGAGAGAGAGAGAGAGAGAGAGAGAGAGAGAGAGAGAGGCGACGTAGTGATCATCCACTCAAAACGGAAGTGAAGATGTCGAGCAGATGAAAGCCAGGAAATAATTTGCAGAGGAGGAAACGCGCGAAGTTGGTGTAGGCCCGGCCGAGCCTGGCCCTCAGCCAAGCGTTGTTAAACGTCCTAGATTTATTAACAGTGCCACTCTGAGACGCCATTCCGTCTTCGCTTTCTTTTAATATACATCAGAGGAAGTGATGGCCGCTGACTGGTCTCGCCGCGATGAATATTCGTTTGGATTTCGCTTTCATTAGACAAAAGATCTGACTCATTGTCATTTAGTCTAACAGGATATAAATCACAGTTGATTGAGGCTCTCCTTTAATATAAAAGTAAGAAATGTGTACAATTTTCCTGATGTTTAGAATTTTCTGTTTTATTCAGAAGCAGAATTTATTGTTCTTCTCGATTTCTGGCTGGAGAATATTCAATACAGCACGAGATAAGACAAACATTTCCTAAATAAAACAAGTAAAAAATGCTCTGAAGTTTCTTCGGCGCAGTCGAGTTTTCTGTACAGCACATAATGTTGTAAGAAACTCTCAGCCGCGACCCAAGAAACTTTCAGCCACGGCCAGGTGGTGGCCTGTGTTGTTGCCAGCCATAGCTGTGCCAGACGCATGAGCATGGCTAACTATAACCTTAAATAAAAAAAACGAAAACTACTAATGCTAGAGGGCTGCAATTTGGTACGTTTGATGATTGGAGGGTGGATGATCATCATACCAATTTGCAGCCCTCTAGCCTTAGTAGTTTCTAAGATCTGAGGTCGGACAGAAAAAGTGCGGATGGACAGACAAAGACCCATGTCAATAGTTTTCTTTTACAGATATCTAAATAAAAAGCAACGTTATTAAATTAATTTAATCGATAGGCTAATAGATGCGCTGAAACATCTTTTTGACTTCAGCCTACTCCCACTGCACCTTGAGGTTTTTGTATCGATACATCTGAATTCTTATCACAGGTCGAAAGACTGCAACTTTTCGAAGTTAGCAAAATCACAATAAGTATATAGGATAGGCTCAATGACAATAATACAAAAGAGAAAAATATGAACAGTATATATATATATATATATATATATATATATATATATATATATATATATATATATATATATATATATATATATATATATGTGTATGTGCGTGTACATATACTGTATATTGTTTGTGTGAGTTGCCCGTGTGAGCACACACACACGCAACATATATATATATATATATATATATATATATATATATATATATATATATATATATATATATATATATATATATAGAAATCATCAACACACAATCACGTGTGGAACAGAAATAAATTTCTGACTCACGTCGGGATCGAATTCAGGTCTCTCAGGTGGAAAGCAAGGGCGTTACCCACTGGGCCATAGTCTAAATAGTTTTAAGCAACCCCGCTGGATGACTGATTACCTGGGCAAGCTAACTGCACAGCATACCAAGTTTTCCCCAATTCCCTCAGCAATGACCAATGGACAACATTTCATTCGAATTATCCTTCTGAGTGAATAAGATAGAAATCATCAACACACAATCACGTGTGGAACAGAAATAAATTTCTGACTCACCTGAGAGACCTGGGTTCGATCCCGACGTGAGTCAGAAATTTATTTCTGTTCCACACGTGATTGTGTGTTGATGATTTCTATCTTATTCACTCAGAAGGGATAATTCGAATGAAATGTTGTCCATTGGGTCATTGCTGAGTCGGGAAGTTGGGGAAACTCGCTGGTATGCAAGCAGTTAGCTTGCCCAGGTAATTCCTGCAGTTGTTCTCAGGTTCCAACTTCTTTTAGACTTGTATCCCAGTGGTAACGCCCTGCTTTCCACCTGAGAGACCTGGGTTCGATCCCGACGTGAGTCAGAAATTTATATATATATATAAATATATATATATATTTAATTCATTATCAAGTAAAGAGATTTTAAATAACCCGCTGGATGACTGATACTTAACTAATCTCCAACCCCTCTAAGTAGCCGGCTTTTCAGTGCTCCCACCACAACACCTGTTACTCGCTGGGAGGGTGGCAGTACTCTCTCTCTCTCTCTCTCTCTCTCTCTCTCTCTCTCTCTCTCTCTCTCTCTCATATACACACACATACTAGTCTAGGTCCCAATTTCAAAAAGGGGCCTTTTTAATGGAGGGCTCGGCATTTTTTAGTAGAATTTGTTATTCAGCTGTTTTAACATAATTTGAGGGTGCTGAACCCAAATCTGGTGGAAAACATTCTCTATTTTTTTGTTTTTAACCAGTGAGAGCCAAAACAAAATGGCGGCTGATTGAGGGGTAGAAATTTCATTCCAATTGCTACTGGAAGAATATTGTCGAAACTAAATGTCGTGTCTATATATCTAAACACAGCGAACACTTATTTTAGCATTTTTTTAGTTCTTCAACTGCATGATTTTACTGAGTTTTTGCAGTGCATAACAACATTTCAAGCAACGTGGGAAATTCTGAAGCCACATCTCCTTCAGTTCCTTGAGAAGCATAACAATGAGTTAAAGGAGGGAACTGAACATGCAAACAATGAAGAGTCAGATGAAAGTTTGATGTCACTCTCAACAACTGAATCATTCCAAGATGCTACAAAGGATTTTCAGCAATCCAGGAGTCAGAATCCTGATCATGCTTTGTGGTTTACCTATTTACGTATGGTCAGTATTCTCTTTTGAGTTGCTTCAAGATGATGCTACTGTTTTCATCGCTTTGGTCGCATCAATTATGCAAAATATGGAACTATTCACTACTCAAATGCACATGCTTCCTCCAGAGGTTGAAAAAGAGTTTAAGAGTGAGAATTTTCTAGTAACAGTAGGGAAAAGCAAATACAGAAACAGCTTCAATCTGTTATTAAAGAAAGATTGCTTCTAGCTGAGGATATTTCTCAACACAAAAATTTTCATAATCCAATGAAAAGGAACTTTCGGAAAGATCTATGAAGTGAAAAATATCAAAATGTCAAAAAAAAGCCTTAAAAGTGGATAGATTTGTTTTGCAAAGGCTGGTTTATCTGTTATGCTGCTGGAAGAGATGTGACCTACAGTACATGAAATCTTGAAGCACGAGCTGTTACCAGTGCCTTTGTCCCTAGCAGAAACAAGTGGAGATTTGAGAAGTGGTCTCTGTCAAACACCACGTCAGTGCAGAAAAATGGTGACCATACTGAAAAATTCTAGCACTGAAGAGTTTAGAGAAATCACCAAAGGTACAGCCATAAGTTTGTGTGGCTTATCGAGGGTTCTAACTAGTGTCTGGCCATCAGTGAACAAGGTCAGAGCAAGGTACACCCTGCAACAGTTAACCAGGAATCTAAGAAGCAAGGCACACTCTCCAAAAGACAAAAAAGCAAACCAATCCGAACATGCTGATGTTCCACTTCGGCATGAGTGTGATAGTTTTCTCTGCGACCGTAAGAATAAAGCTGATCTTGCTCATTTTCTTTCTCGGGAACTGATTAAATATGCTCCCGAAAACAAGTGTATGGTTACTGCTGGTGGTCTTCTGAAGGTTGATGATGTTCTTTCCAATCATGCCGAATTAGATCTCAGCTATCTTAAAAGTAATCAAGAAGAAGCTGACACCAGAACGATCTTGCATTGTGTCCACACAACGTCACCTATAGTTGTTGTATGGTCTAGAGATACTGGTGTCATGTTAGTCCTTATAGCACACATTGGTACAATAGAAAAAGAAGTAATAATGATAGCTGGAACAAGCAATGCACCCAAGCATATCCCTGTGAAAGACATTATATCCAGATGGAATTTGCAAGAAGAGCAAACAGCGAAGGGATTGCTGTCATTCCATGCTCACTGGCTCTGATACCACATCATTCTTGTTTGGACATATAAAGAGGAGAGCATTACCTGTATACCTGGATCATCCTACACATCTGTTAGGCCTTGGGAAAGATCCCATATCAAAGGAATCTTTGGCCCAGGTGGAGAGATTTGTGTGTTTGCTGTACAAGGTTCCTGAAGCTATGACAACTGATAAAGCAAGAGCTATTTTGTTCTCTAAAGGAGTCACTCAAGAACGTCTTGTCTTCCACCAAGTGATGCTTTACTGCATCACATCATGCGAGCGCACCTTCAGGCTTCAATATGGCTTAAAGCAACAGAACCTTATCCAACGATTCCAAAACCCAACGAATGTGGCTGGAAGCTAGTAAATGGTCAAATGAATCCAGTTTTATTAACTCTTGAGTTAGTGCCAGAGGCATGTATAAGTCTAATTAGATGCAGCTGTACTGAGATGTGTTACACGCAGATGTGGTTGTCGAAAAGTTGAAATATCTTGTACTGGTTTGCGTAAATGCTCTGGACAGTGCTTCAGTACTAAAGACAATAGCTGAAGGGAAAATATGATAGACATATTTAACAGGCCTGAATACTTTTCCAGGTTAATAGTGTATATACTTTACTATCACACTGCAATTGATTATTATTATCTTAATTTTTTTGTTTCAGTGATTTTGTACACGGTTTTTCCATTGTACTTCATAAGATTTTCAATACAATACCTTGCATTCGCTACCGTAAATTCTCTGGAATGTGTTTAGATGCTAGGTATAATAGCTGAAGGCAAACATAATAGCAGGCGACAATACATGATACTTAAGCTAAGTTAATAGCTTACAAGATTGACTATCACATCGCATATCAATACATATGTTATAAAGATTTTCGTTTATGGTACCTAATGGTTTTTGCATGTTTTCCTTTCCATTGCATTTCATGAAAAATATTCTTTAAAACCCTGACCTAAGGATGGGGAAAGTTTAAGATTTTGATTTATCCGTAAGAGATTTATGAAAATAGATTTTTAATCCTGTTTAATAATCCATATGCTGTATTATCCACGTCTTCACTCTGATGATCATAAAGAACTTTTTCTTGTTTTATTGGTTTTGTGCACTGTTTCCTCATTATATTTTATTAATAAAATGTACATTAATAATTTGGGCATAGCATACGTGTGAAGTTGAAAACTTTGATTTAGCCATAATAGGCTACAGTACTAGCAAAAATAGATTTTTAAGCCAGTTTACTAGGTCATATGCTTTGCTATCAAATTGCACTTCAATATAATTTTCATAAAGGATATTTAGCTTTGCTTTAATGGCCCTGTGCATTGTTTTCCCATTATATTCCAATAATATGTTCATTGATAGAGTGGGCACAGGATGCAAAATGTTGAAACTTTGGATTTAGCTGTAATTTGTTAGTAACGAAAAATAGAAAACGTAATCCACCAGATTTGGATTCAGCACCCTCAAATTAGGTGGAATCAGTTGGATAACAAATTCTATTGTGAAACGCGACCCCAATCAACTTTTTCCCATATCGACTCCAGACTACACAGAGAGAGAGAGAGAGAGAGAGAGAGAGAGCACCTTCAGTCACTGCAGTTTCAGGGATTAGTTTAATGTGCAGATAATTGAAGTTTCACCATTTTGCTGGCAGGTGGTTTGTTCTAAGCTGAAAAATGGAGGCCCGTCGAGTGGGTTACTGTCAGTGTTTGTCCGGGAATGGTTGAGTCACAGACCGATATCTGTTTTGGCCAGCTTTCTTATTATAGCTCAGGGTTCTTCTTATTCTGCGCTGGCGGCGCATAGTTCAAGAATCTAGATTTATTCGGTGCACGACTTAAATTTTCAGTGGCAACATATACCCATTTATGGTACTAAATGACCGATTAGATACAGGAATGAATTTTGCTTGTTCACTGTAAACCTCAACCCGACGGGAATTATGATAGCATCAACTCCTGCCAGTATTAGACATGCACAGGAAAGATGCACCTATATGTAGCTTGATATTAATGATATATATATATATATATATATATATATATATATATATATATATATATATATATATATATATATATATATATATATTTATATATATATATATATATATATATATATATATATATATATATATATATATATATATATATATATATACGTATGTGTGTGTGTTGCAATCACATTGTCCTCTTAACTTCTCGATTTCTTCACAATTTTTGGATATGTTTGTCAATTCAAAGCTTATGGGCCAAATGAAGGACCAAATGAAGAAATTCTGACCCTTCTTGGTAATTGGAATATCAGAATGAGGTAACGTTAACCACATGGCCATATGGTTAACGTTGCAGAACTTTATTTGTTCTTCGTTTGATATTCCAAGTGCTGGTTCGAGTCCTGCCCGGGCGACAGAACTTTATTTGTTCTTCGTTTGGATCTTAGTCTTTGCAGTTGCAAGCATATCCAAAAATTGTGAAGAAACCCGAGGTGTTGAGAGCATTTTGCTTATTGCAATTATATACATATCTGATAAAAAATTACCAGTATATTGTATACACACACACACACACACACACACACATATATATATATATATATATATATATATATATATATATATATATATATATATATATATATATATATTACATACTAGCTGACCGACCTGGCACTTCCTGGGAAAACTCTGAAGAACTCAAAAATTTTCCTACATCTTTGAATTGTTTTGTCATGTAATGTGTACTGTCATTGAAAATGATTTACTTTCCTGTAATTAATAATTCTGTCTTGAATTCATTAAAGAAGACTCTCTGCTCAGGGAAAAGGTGACAGTGCCATACAGACTTCTGCAAAGAACAGAATTTCACGTATACAGAAAGGTTAATGTTTGAAGAAATTCACTCAGAAATGAATAACGGATGAACCTCTGTAGAGACCATATAGGGGACCCTTTGACAAATTATATATACCTTCCATGAACAAAAGAATGCCACGTCAGTTGTTGTTTAAGATTAAGCCAGCCTTGTGCTGAGACGGGCTCTTGCTCCTCGAACAGCCCGTAGCCCACGTCAGTGAGCATATCAAGTCATATTTAAATGCGAAAATCACGCAGGAACTGTCTTACCATCAGAACAACCACAACTGATGGAAGACATGTCAGCAGGTCTACGAGGACGAAGTGTGATTTGTGCATCCGCACAACTTGAGTTAACCAGGAACCGTTCAGTCACCTAATTATCATTCCGTTTTCAAGACTGGTATTCGATCATTATCACATAAAACCTAGATGGAATGTTGTCAGCTTGACCAACAGCTTCAGAATATCAATAAGTTATTAAGATACAGTGTTTCTTGGCTGCATAAATATTAAATTATCATCGCGATGGTAATTTTAGACACCGTAAAACGAGCTGGAACTGTTTTCGTTTCCTGTGCATGTTAACGAACGCGCTTCAGTTTTCTTTGGCGTTTCTGGGGAAAGTGTGTCTGCATGGTCTAATATAGAAATTGTCGATATATAGTGATTTTTAGTGGATTAAGTACTTAGATATGATAAGATGATGGTTATACCTCAAGGTACTTAAGAATTTGTATTTTATTGGCAAGGTATAATTAAGATGCGTTTGGCTTAAGATGAACACGGAAAAAAATTTGGTGATTTCACTGCGAGTAATTTTTTAATTGGGGGTTAGTTTTGTCACAAGCATATAGTCTGCTAATACGCATGCGCTGATGGTGATGGATTTGTATCGTCTCGGCGATGAATTAATTCCTGATTTTCAAAGTTATGCCCGAAACTACCAATTTTCTTTCCGTGGATTAAGTACTTAGATAAGATGGTGGTAATACCACACTCAAGAATTTGTATTTTATTGGCACCAAATGATTAAGATACATTTGGCTTTAGATGAACTCTGAAAAAAATTTGATAATTTCGACGCGAGTAGTTTCTTAATGAGTGGATAAGCCTGTCACAGAGACATTTGGTCTGTTAGGATTACTTTTTTCCGTGGCGAGAATTTTAAGGTCTTACAGCTGTGGTGGTAGAAGTTATATTTTGAATTATATTGTTTTATGACTGAATGAAAATAATTCTATTATAGTCAAACACACCTGTTTAATTTTTTGGGATGTACTAAAATGGTTATAGGGTTTGCAGTGGGAGGAGTTTAATGAGTGATATAATATATCAACGGTTCCTGTCACATAGCAGTGGAAGAGTAGCTGGAACTTCGTCGTGTTCCTCTAGTTTTATGCCCTGTAGGTTTTAATGTTGATTTTATAGAGGTAACAAACAACTATATTAAAAATTCTCATAAATTATGATCAAAATTCACGTAAATTCTGGTAAAAAATGTGTTATAGGGGAGTTATTGTTGTAGGGTAACCATACGTCTGACAGCGCCTGGAATAAAAAGTGGTGCGTCAAGTGAAAAATGAGAATTAACCCATATAGAGGTGAAGGAAGAGGTGACGTAAAACCGAAATTTCATTTGTTTTGTCTGTTTTTGTATGTCTGTCACAGGGTAGGGGTTTGATTTTGAGTTATAAACCTTTCTGGAGTGACATAGAGGCCGTGTGCAAAATTTTGTCCGGGTCTGTCAAGTGGTTCGGATCTCTATAGTGGACAAACAAATATACATTCAATCATATATATGTGTATATACATGTAAATATATATATGTATATACATATATATATATATATATATATATATATATATATATATATATATATATATATTTTGTGTCACACATCAACTCAAGTTCTACTAATTCTGTGAAGCCTTATTTTGTGCTGTACAGCCAAGCTGACCCACTCATTATTTATTATTTTTGAAATGCATATCATATCTACTATTTTGTTCCTTTACTGTTCTCTCTCAAACTCTGGCAATATTTTAAATAATTGCATCTAGAGCTTTCATTATGTGCGCTGTCCTCCAAATCTTGCTCTGTCTCCCTTCTCTTTTCGTGGGAACATGGCAACTAAATCGTCCTCCCTCCTCTGCTCCTCCACGGACACTTGCTTACTTCAAGCTTTGTTGCCAAATGACACGACATTTATCCCGTCTCCTTTCATGGAGATGAAGCGCCGAGAGCGTCCCTCTTTCCGCTCTTGTTTTTCTTGCATTTAGATCCACTCTTACCACCTTTCTACTAAACGTACAGAGCGCGACAGCAATCTGGTCTTCATTGACGTCAAAGCTACCTGTCGCATCTTGCGGAGACATTGGATGTTTCCTGCCTCTCGTAAACTGAATGATGTCAAGACGGCACTTGTCTGTGACGTCAGGGAGAATTAGAAAGCGTTGGACTAGATGACATCCTCCCACGCAACTAGATGATAATGACTGCAGTGTACTAAAAGTTTTTTTTTTTTTAATAGGAGGCTATAACAGAAGTTTGCCAAATTACTTTGTGTACTGTAAGGAAAAGTGCTCTCAACATAAATAACCCCACAATGCGTAAAATTGCAGTGATGCTACTCGAATAATTGTTAACTTTAATATGACTTTTTCCTTCGAAACTTCCACAATAAAATATAGTTTACACTTGTAGCCCATCAAAACCAAAGAATGGAATTTTTTTTCAATAAACCACAGGCTTAATTTGAATTTACCTAGCTAGGCTATTTCCATCATCTCAAAAGTTTTATTATTAGTATTATTAAATTTTACCTTGGTGAAGTTTACTGCCTTTGTTTGCATCATTATTACTATTATATTACTGTTATCATTTTATAACCTTTTTTTTTCAACAGATCTTCAAATTCATTTTGACAGAAAGGCACACCATGGTCTCTTGACAGTTAACCTGTTTTCAAGACCAGCTCAGAAAATGAGCAAAAGCCGTCAAGAGGGCGGGCACGGATCTCTTTCTAGATGTGATCATTTCCAGTATTATCTGAATATTTCCCTTTCCTATCGGAATCAAATGACACTTCACCCAAAAGACCTGGGCCATATCCTCCGGAATATCCCATCATGCACAAGTATAGATATACAAGCTTGATGGCACGTGCTGTGCTGTGCTGGAACCTGGCGCTGTCCATCATGTCTCCCCTACCCTCCCAATCCCCTACCTACCCCGCCCCACCCGGGACGGACAAACAGGTTTGCAGGAAGAGGGTGGATGTATCATGTCTCCCCTATCCTCCCAATCCCCTAGCTACCCCATCCCACCCTGGACGGACAAACAGGTTTGCAGGAGGAGGGTGGATGTATCATGTCTGCCCTACCCTCCCAGTCCCCTACTTACCCCGCCCCACCCAGGCCGGACAAACAGGTATACAGGAGGAGGTGGATATATCATGTCTCTCCTTCCCTCACGATCCCCTACCTAACCCGCCCGGACAAACAGGTTTGCTGGAGGAGGGTGGATGTATCATGTCTGCCCTACTCTCCCAGTCCCCTACTTACCCCACCCCACGCAGGGCCAGTTCTTCGCTGGGTGAGCGGGTTCCGTTCTCAGCTACCACTCTGTTGGTCGTGAGTTCGAATCTCCGACCGGCCAGTGAAGAACAAGAGGAATTTGTTATCACCAGAAACAAATTTCTCACTATAATGTGGTTCGGATTCCACAATAAGCTGCAGGTCCCATTGCTAGGTAACCAACTGGTTCTTAGCCACGTAAAAATAAATCTAATCCTTCGGGCCAGCCCTAGGAGAGCTGTTAATCAGCTCAGTGGTCTGGTTAAACTAAGATATACTTAATTTTTCCCACCCGGGGCCGAGAAACAGGTATACAGGAGGCGGGTGGATGTATCATGTCTCCCCTACCCTCCCAGTCCCCTACTTACCCAGCCCCACCCGGGCCGGACAAACAGGTATACAGGAGGAGGGTGGATGCATCATGTCTCCCCTTCCCTCACGATCCCCTACCTATCCCGTCCCCAACTGGGGCGGACAAAAAGGTTTGCTGGAGGAGGGTGGACGTATCGTGTCTCCCCTACTCTCCCAGTCCCCTACTTACCCCGCCCGACCCGGGGCCGACAAACAGGTATACAGGAGGAGGGTGGATGTATCATGTCTCCCCTACCCTCACGATCCCCTACCTACCCGGCCCCCACCCAGGGTGGACAAACAAGATCCACTCGGATTTTATTATTATTATAGATTGTGGTTTCTCAAGTTCTCGAAGCGACTGTCAAACAGGAAATGACGTTGTTTGTGTCACTCAGCGAACGACATTCGCTCATGAGCTGAGGTGAGAAGAATGTCGCGGCTTCATACAAAATTTGCGAAACTGTTGGCATGAGCCTCAGATGACAGGAAGAATTACTGCTGCATTTTTTACTGAAGAATTTGCATTGCTGAGGTCACTTCATTTTTTTTAATAACACAGTTGAAGTATATATCTAATATCATATTGGAAAGCTTAATGACACCGAAAAACAGAATTTTACTAAATTCATAATGGAAAATATTTACTCTTCATCTCTTAATGCTCTTGAGACAATCCAAGTATTTTCTTGACGGCAAAGTTCACTATTGGTCATGGGCAATAAGAAAGTTTTATTATTATTATTATTGAAAGAGAAACCCACAAGATTCTTGTGTATAACTCGTTTACTTGTAAAAATTTACCAGTAAACAAGTTATACACAAGAATCTTGTGAGTTTCTCTTTCCATCTTCGGAAGAAAACTGAAAGAAGTTTTTGTTTGGTTCATTATTATTATTATTATTATTATTATTATTATTATTATTATTATGTAGAAGAGAAACCCATTCTGGCAGACCCCGAACATAACTAAACTAATTTCCTCGTTTTATCTTATCACTCTTTCCATGAAATGTTACTGACTGTACTGAAAAGAGCGCCCATCTATCAGAATTTATTATTATGATCATTACTTTATTTATTTACACACACACACGCTCATACACATACATATATATATATATATATATATATATATATATATATATATATATATATATATATATATATATATATATACTAGCTGTACAGACCGGCATTGACTGGGAAAACTCTGAATGATAAACTCTCTCTCTCTCTCCCCTCCTCCAAACTCCTCCCTCCTCCCAAACTCCCTCTCTCTCTCTCTCTCTCTCTCTCTCTCTCTCATTCCTGTTAAGATTGTTACTTCAGTTACAGTTACATTGCCCAGCATTTTTGACATTTTATATTTCACCCCTTCTCACCCCCATTTCTATCGGGGCTGAACTTGGACATAAAGGGCAACAGGAGTGTCACTATTCATCTCAGTGCCCTCGAAAACTATAGATTAGACACTAATATCTGTCGTTTTTGACATTTTATTTTTCACCCCATCTCATCCCTCTTTTCTATCTGGGCTGAACTTGGACCTGACAGGCATCGGGAGTGTCACTATTCATCTCAATGACCTCAAAAACTATGGATTAGACAATATGTGTAGTTTTTGGTTATTTTTACGTGTCACCACCTTCCCACCTCTTCCCACCTCCCTTCTTATGGGGACTAAACTTTGACTTAAAGGGCATCAGGAGTGTCACTATTAATCTCAGCGACCTCAACAACTATGGATTAGACACTAACATCTGTTGTTTTCGGTTGTTTTTACATGTCACCCTCTTCCCACCCACCTCCCTAGGAGGGCTGAACTTGAACGACATTGGGAGTGTCACTATTCATCTCAGCAACCTCGAAAACTATGGATTAGACACTAATATCTGTAGTTTTCTGTAATTTTTACATTTCACCTCCTTCCCACATGCTCCCCAAACCCTTTGGTGCCAGTGATGTCTTACCCATACACTGTTCCTTCCCAGATGGTAAGTCATATGTATACCAAGTTTGGTTGAAATTGCTCAGTGTGTTTCAACGTGTATGTGGAACATACACACATACATTTGTTTATATTAAATATATACAGTATATATATATATATATATATATATATATATATATATATATATATATTATATATATATATATATATATATATATATATATATATATATATATATATATATATATATATATTTTATAGGCAATGGACATCAATGTGAATTGCTGCAATTCTTTAGTTTCTCTGCCAGATCCTCGAACATCTCGTGCAGAAAAGAGTCAACAGTTTACATATACGTGCTTCAATTAACATAATTTTCACTTTTTACCTGTATTAATATGGGTTGTAGGATATTTCTGGAAAATAATATCTATGTCTTGTCGTTATACTATAGTAATTTGCGACCAATCAATTCTGTGATTTTACCTTCGGTGCACAAAATGAATATCTCTCGGCCAAGTTTAATTACATATTTGTACTAATATGTTTTGCTATTTAATTTGTAACTTATTTGGACCAAATAATGTAAATTACGATCCTATGAAAAGATTATATTTACTTTAAATATTTCCGAAATTAATTAGATGAACTCAGAGATAGTACTCCACACACACACACACACACACACACACACACACACACACACACACACACACATATATATATATATATATATATATATATATATATATATATATATATATATATATATATATATATATATATATATATATATAATATACAAATATATAAGTTTATATACATATATATAATATATATACACATATATAAATGTATATATACATATATATATTATATATATGTATATATATATATATGTGTGTGTGTGTGTGAGTACTATCTCTGAGTTCATCTAATTAATTTCGGAAAGATTTAAAGTAAATATAATCTTTTCATAGGATCGTAATTTACATTATTTGGTCCAAATAAGTTACAAATTAAATAGCAAAACATATTAGTACAAATATGTAATTAAACTTGGCCGAGAGATATTCATTTTGTGCACCGAAGGGTAAAATCACGACAAGATATAGATACTATTTTCCAGAAATATCTTAGAACCCACATTAATACAGGTAAAAAGTGAAAATTATGTTAATTACTGCACGTATATGTCAACTGTCGACTCTTTTCTGCACGAGATGTTTGAGGATCTGGCAGAGAAACTAAAGAATTTCAGCAATTCACGTTGATGCCCGTTGCCTCTCACGGGCTTATCCACTATCCGAGTTAATCCAGACAGCTGTCCCTCGCCTGAGGGGTTGCCTCAAATGTAATGATCTTTGTATGCATTAAAGTGACAATTACTCCTTTAATCACAGTTGTTTTTGTATGAACGAGTCATCTTTGTAATGCGTTTTTTCCATTGAATGTAGTTTAACTGAAAATGCACTGGAATTTGGGTGAAAGATCTTACACTCTGTTGCTTCTTGTGGTCATAAATTCTGTTTATATTTTATGTCTTACTATAATGATGGAAGAAGAAACCATGTGCATATATATGTATATATATATATATATACTATATATATATATATATATATATATATATATATATATATATATATATATATATATGTACATACATAGTATATACACATACCCACATATATATATATATATATATATATATATATATATATATATATTATATATATATATATATATATATATATATAACGAAACTTTCGTTATATATATATATTATATATATATATATATATATATATATGTTTGTGATATATATATATAGAATATAATATATATATATATATATATATATATATATATATATACACACATTGATATCTAGTACTAATGCAGACGGTTTCCTCGTCCGACCATTGATATTCTAGGATGAACTCCGACCTTCTGAAGAGACAAACAAAACTGCAATAATGCTATCATATTTTTTTATGCAAATCCATGTTCCTCCGCAAGGTTTCTCAAAACTAACTGTAAGAGGAAGCCACGTGCGCATTATCACTCACACAAAATAAAGGAAAGACTTTGCCAGAAAGGATTAATAAAAGTGAAGAACGCATAACTGAGATGACGACAGACATGGATGTCCTGGTTGGATGTGGAGAGGAGACCACGGCTGCAGGGGAGCACTGCTGGCAGCCTTCGGATGGCCATAGCTGACATGCACCCTTGTGGCGGGGAACATCCTTATTTGACCCTGGGATATCGAAGCAAGTTGGGACCAGTGCTGTTTGCAATTTTAAAATCGGAAATGGAAGGAAAGACTCTTAACTTGTACTCTTGAACCGTGTTGGAGGCTGATGGCCCTTGTGATGGGGAACATTGTCGCCATCGGGATCAAGGGAGTCTGGCGCCAGCTTAGTTTACAAATGTAAATTTGGAGGAGGCATGGAAGCCTCTCAGCAGAAGGATGCTGGAAGTAGGCACAGTGGCTGCAGACTTTTAGAGCTCTCCCTGGAGCTGTGATGTTCTTGGAGAAGAATCCTGAAATATGTTGAAAATTTTCTTGTGAACTGTGAAGATTTCATTAAATTTCTGAACCATCATTTTCTGTCCTTTTTTTTTTAATGATTTTTGGCTGTATCCTGCTATGTAATAGAATGCAGTTCCATTGTGAATCTACACTAGACCAAGAATAAGCTGTTTGCTTTGGGATGAATAAACACAGCAGCATTGTAACTTTTTTGTTTTTCCCTTCCGGAGTTCATCCTTGAAGACTGGAAGAAGAAGGTGCATTTTAAGAAAATAAAAGAAAATATGTGCCAGGAAAGCATAATAGTATATATATATATATATATATATATATATATATATATATATATATATATATATATATATATAACATACACATATACACATATATTATATAATTTCTGTTTTTGTGATGAACCCAAAATTATTTTTCATTTTGACTTTATAAACTCTTATACCTCAAATTTGCCTTAGGGAACGTCATGTTAGTACATTCTTGATTTTGACTGTCATCAAATAATCGCAATTACTTTCATCTCTAATATATTACAGTGAGGTGTTCCATTATTTTTGTTCTAGTTGCTGATGACGTCACAGTTTTCCTCTGTTGAGCTGAAACCCGTCGGCTTTGTTCAGCTCTTGGGCGACTTCTTGCCAGCCTTTTGTGGACCTGCGATTACTCGGCATTAGTTGTGACCTTTTATGTAGTTTGATCACTCTTGTTTTATCTCTGATATTATCTAATCCCTTTATTTTTGGTCTACTGATAAAAGATAATCTCTTTATTCTCAATGGCTGGTGTTTTGGCTACGGTGCTCTATCTTGAGTTCTGAACTTTGATCATTGATATCCTCTGTCGGAATGAGTTTGATCGTCGAGTTTCTGTAACAACTTTCGTTTTTATCTTGGTATCTTCTAATCATCTTGTTGACAGGTGTCCGTCTCGCACGGCCACATTTCAACTTTCATATGAAATCATTTGGTTGGATCCCAGCCATAATATGGCATCAAAACTTAGCTTTTAGTTTTCTGTATGAGAAAACTATTGAGATCGCTATTGGTCTGTCTGTCCCCCTCAGATCTTAAAAACTACTGAGGCTAGAGGGCTGCAAATTGCTATGTTGATCACCCACCCTCCAATCATCAAACAACCCAAATTGCAGCCCTCTAAGCTTCGGTAGTCTTTATTTCATTTAAGGTGAAATTTAGCCATGATCGTGCGACTGGCACTGCTATGGGTGCCAACAACACATGCCACCACCGGGCCGTGGCTGAAAGTTTTATGGGCCGTGGCTGAGAGTTTCATGGGCCGTGGCTGAGAGTTTCATACAGCATTATACTTGTTTTCACTTGATACTGATGTGGACATAAAAGATGTTCTCGTATTATTACTTGAGCCGAAACAGAACGTCATTATTGTTAGCGTCAGAATTGCAAAATCTTTCTCATACAGTTGCGTTCTGGGGTATTCCTGTGGATTTTCATCATTCTCTACTCAACATTCAACCACTGCCTCTCCAGGAAAAATAAGAAAGAAAAAAAAATACTACTGAGGACAATAGCGACTGAGCCTTTACTTGAATCATTTCGTAGTCAACACCTAATGGTCGATGACTTTTCATCAGTTTTTTCGATTGCTTTATGCTATCAATATCTGTCGATAGACTTTCGTCAACCATTTTTCATGCAAAAAGATAAGAGTGAATTGCTTCCTTCGCTCTTATCCACGACGCCTAGAGTCGCTTATTCCAAGGAGCGAGTTACGCAGCAATGAAGCAACCTTTCTTCTCGTGCAAAATAAAGCCAATGAAAATGAAATTTCTACTACGGTAGTTCTCTATTCAGTTGCTCTTACTACATTTCTACATCAGTTTATCTGTTTTCCTTTGGCAGAGAGTGATCGTATCGACCGACAACAGTTTCTGTAACTGTAAGACAGTTTTGTATGACGAATAAACTGAGGTAAAGAAACTGATAGCTAGCATGATTGTGGAATCATACCTTTTTTTTTTTCTTCCATACTAATAAGCGACGCCAGGAAACGTGGATACGAACTAAGGAAAGAATCCACAAACATCTTTTTTGGGGGGAACAATCATTGACGAAAACAAATCAACGAGAATTTGTTGATAACAAAACAACCACAACAATCGTTGAAAAAGTTGTCGACCTTTAGTTGTTGACTGCTAAATGAAAATTGTAAAGACGCCTAGTCTTCGTTTGGTTCTTTTTTTGGAGATGATCATCCACTGCAGATGAAAAACAGGTGATGAGAAGTGGAAATGCATTAAGAAAAAACTATACCGTGGGAGAATCACTTAAGAAAATGTTAAATACTTAAGAATATATCCTGATACTTTCCTATCTGTGCCATTTCCGTGATCTCTACTTATCCATAAGTGCTCATGTAAATTTCGAGTCTGACCAACGTTTACAAACATTTTGTGATGTAGCTTAAAACGAACCTACCCAGAATAAATTTTCAGAGCGATTATAAAATTCTCTTGAACTAAGAGTTGCTAGACCTTATACTTTTACGACCGTCTACTCTACGTACTAGACGCACTCCTTCCGTTTTATCGGTACAATCTATTTGATAATCGTAATTTCCCTGTACCAGTGAACACGAAAAACGAACTCGCGATGTGGTATGAAGGTTCCACAATTATACAGTTTCATTAATCAGTACGTTCATTTTACTTCGAGGGAATCGTAACTTAAAAAAAGAAACTTCGAAATAAGTCAGAACACAACTGACAAATAAAAAAAAAAAACAGATAAATGAGACTCAATGCGTGTCTTAACGCTGTCATTTGGCAATTATGGGGTTGAACAGGTATACAAGAGCTGTTAAAGGTTTGCGTACCATAGTTTATAATTAGCTGAACCTGATAGCGCCTACCACGTCGTGACAGTTGGCCCAGCTGCTCGAGTGCCACCCTCGCCCCCTCCCCCAGCCCTCCCTGTACCCTCTGGCTGTTAACACGGAGGAAAGAATAACAAGGTCTTAAGAACTAGCTCAGATGCCATTGGCTTTGACTTGCGATAATCTAGCGGTTGGTGTAATCGCTTGCAGGCTGACCTCACCAGTTCGTTTCTCACAGGGCTCTTGCGTGACGGGCTATTTGAAAGGGTTGACGTGGCCTCAGATCACTGACGGCTATGGATATGATGGGAAGGTTGGTTAATCTTTCGGGAACTTCGTGTAGGAAGTGAGGGCACAAGAGTATGCTGATTGAACGATTTGGGTCATTTTGCTAAGGATGATCAGTAATATGGTCCTTTAATTCCAAAACTGAATTCAATACCAGTCTTGGTCGAATGATGACTAGAATATTTTTTTCTTTTTTATCACAGGATATATAGGGTTCAAATGGAATATGTTACAAGAAAAATAATATGAAGATTTGCAAATGGAATATACAAGAAAAACATAAGCTCATTATACAGAAGTTCATGTTTTGAAGGTGTTCCGTTACGCAAGGCCTTGGACATTCGTCAAAATTGGGAGGTGACAGGGGGTCGTGGTAGCGCATGCGCAGCTCACGAGTGCTTGTTGGAGTCTTTTAGTTTTTTAGTTACGTAACATTTATCTGCCGTTTCAAACTAGTTAAAACTTTGTAAGTTCTTATGTTAAAGTACCCGAATGCTTTCGTACTTCAGCAATATTTCACGAGTCCATTCCCTTCCGCAATGGTTGCTTATATCAAAAGTGTGACCTTCGATTTATGAAGTGATTTCCGAAATTTTCCGGAAGAACGAAGAGGACTTCAGATTTTTTTCAGGTCCGCTGTGGGCTTTGCTTTGTTTACTGTTTGCTTTGTTTACTGGAGTCTCTGCGTTGCTATTTGTCGCAACAGAGTCATGTTTCTTGTTTTATTTTGTTTTGTTTTCGGTGCTGTCATGCAACCATTACTATCAAACCTCGGTCTTTGGTCGCCGCATCCTTGATTATAAGTTTCTTTTGTTTTGAAAGTACAGCTGAGCACTCTTTGCTTTGCTTGTTAGTTTCTCTAATCTTTTTTCATCTTTGTTTTGCTATTCCCATCCCTATTATTATTATTATTATTATTATTATTATTATTATTATTATTATTATTATTATTATTATTATTATTATTATTATTATTATTATGAAGAAGAAGAAGAAGAAGAAGAAGAAGAAGAAGAAGAAGAAGAAGAAGAAGAAGAAGAAGAAGAAGAAACTAATAATAATCCTGTACCTAGAAAACTCTCAAGACAAAAGAAAAATTCTAAATAAACGCAAAACCAGGTTTTGAGGGACTGATACAGTTCCACAAAGCTCAGATATTTCTGAGGCTTGCAAACTATTTTCTACTAGCCAGTAACGGGAAAAAATCATACGTTGTGAGGTCTTTACACCTTTTCAGCGGAAAGCATAGCTGACAGCGATCCTTGTGTTAAAACCTGATAATTCATCATTTACTTCCAATATCCAGTTATGGATATGTCATATTTCATAACAAGTGAAGAACTAGTTTCTTTCCCCAAATAGATGTCCCTTCTGAAGAATTTACAAGGGAAGTCTTTAGTCCCTTGGAAATCTGGAGATGATTAAGATCTTCCGCGTTCTTCAAATCGCTCTCCATCATCGTTTACAGAGAGAGAGAGAGAGAGAGAGAGAGAGAGAGAGAGAGAGAGAGAGAGAGAGAGAGACTTATCTGTCAGAGGCGATGAAGACGACGGTGCGACACCCAGTCGTAAATCTTGTGCTTCAAAGAAAGATTTTGGCAGAAGCCGAGTCACTTTCGGAAGGCTTTCTTGTCAGATTGCAAAGTAGAGTAAAGTTGGCATTTAAGAAGAATTTAGCTACGATTTGACACTTCCCTTAGCCCGTGCATTTTGTTGATATTTAAACAAAACATTATTTTGGATGCATGTTCTTTTATGAAGAGTTGGGGTCAATTCCCAATCGAACTCCCTTCCAGAAAACATGGACTGTTCAAGAGGGATTACTTGCCAAACAATTGAAGAATGGTTTGACTCACACACTGAATACACACATACACAAATATATAGATGTATATATACATATATATGTATATATATTCATATATGTGCGTGTTTGTGTTTAGATATGTGCGTATATATACACATACATACATGTATCTAATTAATACACACACACTCACACATACATATACTTATATATATACATATATATAGGTATATATATGTGTATATATATAATATATATATATACTGTACATATATATATATATATATATATATATATATATATATATATATATATATATATATATATATATATATATATATAATGTATGTAGGTATTTATATATATAAAACTTCCAGGCCCGGTGGAAGAGGGTAAAATTAAAACAAAAACATCTATAAAAATTAGTAACTAAGCTGGTAAATGTCCTTTTTCTAAAAACAGATGTAAAAGCCCCTTCAATATCACGTTTTATGTTACGATGAGCGTTACTGGCAAACTGTAGGAAAGCATCTGCTTGATCTTTGTCTCTGAATAAAATGACGGCATCGTCCACGTAATGAGAGAGAGAGAGAGAGAGAGAGAGAGAGAGAGAGAGAGAGAGAGAGAGAGAGAGAGAGAGAGAGAGAGAATCTTAAACAATTTTGAATCAGAAATGAAAAAAATCAGTATTCAAGTTGCCCAAAGTTAACATAAAACCGAGAAAAATGAAATCGGTCCTAACGTAAACTCCACAGAGGCACCTACAGTAGTTACAAAAATTCAGCTTCATACATATTTTTCTGTTTTTTAAATAATGAATATATTTCTATGTCTTTTGTAAACACATAAACAGTGATGTGTTAACAAAACGAAAATGTCTCTAATTAGCGCTTATTTATGCACTGTTATTACTGACACTGCAAAAATGTCAGTAAAAGGGTAGAGAAGGACTCAAGCAAAAATATTAGGAAAGAGATATAGCAAGCAGAGAGAGAGAGAGAGAGAGAGAGAGAGAGAGAGAGAGAGAGAGAGAGAGAGACTGGCAAAATTTCTCTTCTTGCCTCACGAACAAGGTAATGTTTTTACTCGGTTTGTTCGCAGAGTTGCACCGAAACTTATATTTGGATTTTCACGAACACTGACGCTGACGCTCGTGACTGGCAACAGCTGACTAGACTGTGGGAGAGCAGGAATGGAAGTTTTTAGGACAGGTGCCTTTTGGGGGCAGGCTTGCTTAGTCTTGGTGTATTATTATTATTATTATTATTATTATTATTATTATTATTAAAATAGTTTAACCAGAACACTGAGCTGGCTATCTTCTTTCATAGGGCTGACCCGAAGGATTAGAATGAAATACCAGGTCTGGGCACAGGCCAAGAACTGGGACCAAACAGGTCACTTGTGTGGTGATGAATGATTGCATGAAAATGAAATTTAAAAGAAAACAAGAAAATGCGCCGAAGTTTCTTCGGCGCAGTCGAGTTTTCTGTACGTTGTATAATCGAGGCCACCGAAAATAGTTCTCTCTTTCGGTGGTCTCGGTATAATGCTGTATGAGCCGCGGCCCATGAAACTTTAACCACGGCCCGGAGGTGGCCTGGCCTAGTATGAGCCGCGGCCCATGAAACTTTAATCACGGCCCGGTGGTGGCCTGGCCTATATCGTTACTAGACGCACGATTATGGTTACCTAACCTTAAACAAAAATAAAAACTACTAGGGTTGCTTTGTATTTTTAATGATTAAGGTGGACGATCAACATACCAATTTGCAGCCCTCTAGCCTCAGTAGTTTTTAAGATCTGAGGGCGGACAGAAAAAGTGCAGACAGAAAAACGTGCGGACGGACAGACAAAGCCGGCACAATAGTTTTCTTTTCAGAACACTAAAAAAAAATTGCCTTGGTGGAAGTTAGCTGTGCCCGAGCGATCTTTTCTTCTCTTCTGTATCTGGTGTGCCTGTGCTTCCACTAGACTGATAATGTGATTTCAATGTAGTATGAAAATCAGGAGGTTTCAAAGGTAAAGTTTATTATATTACATTTTGCTTCATGGAAGTTAACCTGCCCTCATCATCACCTCTCCTCAGATGCAGCGAGATGCAAAGAGCCCCTGTGAAATTCCGCCAGTCACGTCTTTCCTGTGGCTTCTCTCACACGATTCTCCTTTCATCTGGAGCTTCCCATCTCATATTGCTCATCCTAGTAGGTCTGGGCCTTGCCACCTCTTCTGTCGTCCACAGGAGTCCAGCTGACACATCATTGACTACTCTCCCAGGGGATGTGCGATGGATATGTTCAAGCCACCTCAAGTTTCTCGTTGGGTGGTAATGGTTCCGTTCTCAGCTAGCACTCTGCTGGCCGCGAGTTCGAATCTCCGACCGGCCAATGAAGAAAAAGAGGAATTTATTTCTGGTGACAGAAATTCATTTCTCGGTATAATGTGGTTCGGATTTCACAATAAGCTGTAGGTCCCGTTGCTAAATAACCAATTGGTTCTTAGCCACGTAGAAAAAATCTAACCCTTCGGGCCAGCCCTAGGAGAGCTGTTAATCAACTCAGTGGTCTGGTTAAATTAAGGTGTACTTAACCTTTTCAAGCCACCTCAACCTCCTCTTCGTCACTATCTCATCTGTATAAGGATCCTCTGTAATTTCCCTTATGATATCATTTCTGACACTGTCCTACCGTCTGACTCCTAACATTTCTTAACAAAGCTTTATTCTCATATGAATAGAACCTTTCAAAATAGTTTATTGCTATACCATGATTCATGTCATATGGCAGTACAAATCCTGTAATAGTTATGCATAACCTTGCTTTCCTGTGAGGCTTCCTTCTATTCGATTTCCAGATCTTATTTATTCTGCCCCTGGTTTGCTTTACCCGTTTAGTCTTTCACTAAATTTCAGCCCAAGATAGCCTGTATTAGATACAATTCTTCCTGGAAGTTTGAATGACTCAGTCCCATTAGTTCATCTTTCATCTGTTATTTCGTCCCTTTGTGCATATTTTGCCCTTATTACCTGTTTTTTTTTATAAATATGTTTTGAGTCCCATCTCCGGCCAATTTTTTCATTATAATATCCCTAAGAAAGGCAAACACCAAAGGTGAAATTCCCTCGTAGCATTCTCCTATTTACAGCAAAGTCCCATGACTAGATCTCATCAACTCAACTTTGCATCAACATCGTTCGTGGATCATTTCAGTTACCTTTCTATATTTAGCGGGAATAAAAGTGCGGTGCAAGACCCTCCATAATGTTGGTCTGTGCATGAAGTGATTCCATCATATCCTGGTGCTTGCCTGCCGTTTCCTAGGCTCCTCTATTACTGATTCCACTTCGAAACCGTAAATTCATTCATGAATACATTGTTTTCTTCAGGGTCAGGTATATCAATCAAATTATTCCCTTTGTATCTTCTTCATGGCCTCACAAAAGTGTTCTGCCCAGAGTTATCTTTTGTTTTTCTTCTGATGTTATTGTTGATCCATCCCTCCTTGAGACAGATGTTACCGTCTCTCCTTTTTGCCCAAGGAAATTTCATTCATAATTATATGGGATATCCTAACACCAATCTCTTATCTCTTCGATTAACTTCACTATCTAGACTTGAGCACATAGCAGGTTCTACTGCGCTTTCTTAATTGTATCTCGTGTCTCATCTGATATCCAAGGTTTTCATCTTACTGATCCGTAACCCAGGAGTTCTTTTCCAGCAGACTGATATATATTCCTGATGTTAATTCAGTACTTATTGTAATGAGGTGGAATGATACATTAATAGTGTTTTTTTTTCATAAGAAGTAAATAACCACTGTATGGGGAAAGTTGCAAGTTGCCAGCTGCTTTATTGTCCAGAATTGCTTACAAATGACAGGCACTAGAGTGGCATTCAGTGTTGATAGGTTATTCTGCAAAATCATTCCACCTTTAGAAGTTGCTAAACAGAAACAAGTACTTAAGAGTGTTGCTGTTTCGTGCTGAGCATTTATGGACATTTCTATCAGTCGTAGCGATACTGATGCGCCTTTGACCCAATCCTTGTTCAGTGTTATAGTAAGTAAGGTTAGCCATAAATGCATTTGCGAAAGTTTGGTTCGTCCGGGGACTGCTAGGACTCTGATCCTCGCGGATGAAAAGAGCATTATCTATTAATCTATCTATCTATCTATATACAGTATATATAACATATTCATATTCATTATATATATATATGAATATATATATGTATGTTTGTATATTAAATATACGAGATGCCTCTCTAGTCAGTCCTGGTCACTGATTCACTTTTGCAAGTCCTATAGAAATACATGTATAAGATTAAGAAGGAAACAGTATAACTTCAAAAAATTATCGGCATCTTGAGATTCACTGAACTCGTCAAGTCATCTTGAAATTTACAGAAACCGAGGTGGCTTCGTAACATTGTCGAGTGGGCTTCTCTCTCACGGGGCTTCTTTGCTCGTCTCCCTATTTTTCCAATAAGATTGTGCCGTTGGCTGTTTTCTATCCAGCAGAACACTCTGGGAAAAAAAAAAGTTTCAAGGGACCACACAGTTGCCCACTTTTGACCTAAAAAAAAAGTTATTGCTTTTCTCTGTGAAAAATTTCGTTCGCAGAGACATAAATCTGAGAATGCCGGGCTAAATAGTTCAAAGCGGGGTGTTTCAGTAAATCGTTTCCGGCCCACGCTATACCAAATCATGAAGTGAAGCTTCTCTGCTCTCATCAATTATTTCTAGCAAAGGAACAAATACAAAGTTTAGGGCAGTAGTTCTCAACCAGGGGCAGTTCCCCCTTAGGAGGGAATTTCCGAGTTTCATGGGGGGATTGTGACCACAGAATGGCAGGCTCAAACTGTCTCCAGGACCACACAGAATACAGTGTGCACTGATCTGCACTGCTGAGAGGTCACGCTGCGCTTTCTCTTCGCTAGCTTGTGTGTTTGTGTCAGTATTTTGTTGCATATTACTTGGACTGCACCTTTAGAGGGAGACAATTCTGACTTATGGCGAAAGGGTGCATGGGCCAAAAAAGGTTGAGAACCACTGATGTAAAGCAGCTGGTTTTTGGGTCTTCAGTCTAGGGGTAGCAACAGAGAGACTTAGGCTAAATAAGGTGTAATAAATACGCAAGCAGTTAGTTTACACTCTGGTTCCCATTTCCTTAACCTAGAAACTGCAAAATCACATAACACACACACACACAAACAAGTGCGTGAACACACACACACACACACACATATATATATATAATATATATATATATATATATATATATATATATATATATATATATATATATATATATATATGTGTATATATATATATATAATATATATAATATATACATATATATATTATTATATATATATATAATATATATATATATATATATATATACACATATATATTAGATTTATAACAATGCATATACAGTAATGCTTAATTACATGATATATTTTTAAGATTTACAACAATTATATAAAAATCGTTTCATTTTAGTTAATACTTTATTTTAAGATTTAAATATATATAATTATATATATATATAAAATGTTTCATTGTGTATGTTAATATATTTATATATATATATATATATATATATATATATATATATATATATATATATATATATATATTTACAACAATATATATATATATATATATATATATAAATATATATATATATATATATATATATATATATATATATATATATATATATATATATATATATATATATATATATATATATAATTTACAACAATGGTGATATGAGTCAAATATTTCAGGAGGAGGAAGAACAGTTCCTGTCGGGGAAAGGTTGAGGACCCTAAATTCTAGACGACTTTCGCGAAAACAAAGCAAGTAAAGAAATATTGTGCAGGCGAGCGAGCGAGTGAGCAAGCTGTCGACCCAGAAGCGCTCCCCTGCATTTATCCCCTTTTGCCAGCACCTTTTTGTTTTCTTAACGTACACTTTCAGACTTGCAAGGACTGAGAGCTTCCCCACGGTGGGTGAACGTGGCATCCCGTTGCATTTGCCAGTCGCGACCGATATAGCATAATTTGATATTCTCGCTAAACAGCCTCATTGCAATTTTTTTATGCAGAATTTCGTCGCAGGATTGTAAACACTGTTGGGGTATTAAGAGGCAAATTGTTGAGTGGAAACCTGTTTCTGAAACTGATTAAATTGTTAAAACAACGATCTTTGCAGTCTATGTTCCTTTTGATATGCCATCTCCAGGGATGAGCTTGTCATTGGTTTTGGTTTTGTGTGGAAGAACTCACGCAGATGACCTGGTATCCAATGAGATTTTCAAAAGATGCTCGTCTCGTCCTTGCAACAAATCGTGCAGACCCGTACTTCGTAAATGCAAACATGTAAATCTGATCGTCCTTCTCCGCAAATAATGGCCACTGAACAGCTGAGAGCGCACACATGCAGACACAGAGCAACCTTGGACAGATTGAAGTTTTATGTTGTGTAGAGGACCACGTTAACTCTTTTAGTCAAACTGCAATTTTTTTACTATGTATCTGTTCAAACAAAAAAGGAAAATATTGGAATTAAGTGATCCACATTCTTTTAAATTCAATTTTGTGAAAGTGTTTACAATTTACAAATTTATGAAAGACACTAGGCTTCGTAATCGTCTTATGCCTATAATTTTGTTATGTAAGATGGGGAGGGATTTTAGAATATCTTACTGACAAAACCATTTTCCGATAACATGGATTAAAAATTTACGAACCAAACGTACCCAAAAACGCATACACTTACACACCTATAAACATGCAAACATGCATACATATATATACAGTACATACATACATTATGTATGTATATATGTATGTATGTATGTATGTATATATATATATATATATATATATATATATATATATATATATATATATATATATATATATATATATATATATATATATATTCTTGTTCCTCTTTCTCTTCATCTTTTCCCACTTCTATGTGGGGTCGGTGTTTCTGACAGCTTTCCTCCAACTGGCTCCGTCCTCTGACAATTGTTGTCTCTCAGATCTTCTCTAACTACATCCATCCGCCTTCGCTTTGGTCTTCCTCTTGCTCTCCCACCAGGCACCTCCATCTGCATCACTCTCCTCCGCACATACGTCTCATCCCTTCTCATCACATGGCCATACCATTGCAGTCTTCTTTCCTGGGCCTTCTTTCATAGTTCTACGACTTTAGTAGTTCCTCTTATTCTTTCATTTTTTATCCTGTCCATTTTTTTTTACTCCACACATCCACCTGAGCATTTTCATCTCTATTGCATCCAATTTTTTCTCTTGCATTCTCTTTACCGTCCATGTTTCTGCTCCATACATCAAAGCTGGTCTCACTACTGTCTTATACACTCTTCCTTTAACCTTTATACCGATTCTGCGGTCGCACAAGACACCTGACATCTTTCTCCAATTTTTCCATCCAGCCTGCACTCTGTGTGTTGTTTCTACATCCAAATTTCCATCATCAGCCACTGCTGAACCAAGATACTTAAATTTTTCTACTCGGTTCAACCTTGTCCTTTCCATACTAACCTCCGAATCTTGATCTTCATTAAAACTTAGGTATTCAGTTTTCTTCCTACTGATCTTTAAACCTCTGTCTTCCAGTACCTTCCTCCATGACTCTAGTTTTGACTCCAATGCCTCTCTGTTGGTGCTGCATAACACGATGTCATCAGCGAACAACATGCACCATGGGGACTGATATGTTATTCCTTGAGATAGCACATCCATTATCAGGTCAAAAAGATATGGACTTAAAGCAGATCCCTGATGTAAACCAACCCTTACTGGTATCCATTCAGTTAACACAACACTGCTTCTAACGTGCGTTTTTGTTCCTTCATACATGTCTTGGACCAACCTCAAATACTTCTCCAGTGTTCCTTTTACTCGCATGCACCTCCAAACCTCTTGGCGTGGTACTCTATCGTATGCCTTTTCCAGATCTATGAATACTATGTGCAGTCCTTTCTGCTTTTCCCGGTGTTTTTCCATCATCTGTCGAAGGGCAAACACTGCATCTGTCATTCCTCTTCCTGGCATGGAACCAAACTCTTCTTCACCTACAGATGTTTCTTCTCCCATTCCTTGATCCATTATTCCTTCCCACAGTTGCACAATCCTGGATGTTACCCTTCTCTTTATATAAAGGCACAATAAAGCTTTCTCTCCATTCTTTTGGTCTCTTTTCCTGACTGTACATTTTCTCTGCTGGGTACCACAGCATGTCTATTCCTTCTTCTCCCAGGCTCTTCCACACCTCTGCAGGAATTCCATCTGGTCCTATTGCTTTACCATTTTTCATCTTCTTTAGTCCCTTCTTTACTTCCTTCCTGGTAATGGTATGTGTCATACCATGGTTCTGGAATCCATCTTCAAAGAATTTTCTAAGATTTTCTTCATCTAACAGGTGTTCATAATATCCTTTCCAACTCGTCTTTATCTTATCCTCGTTGCAAAAAACCACTCCATTCCCATCCTTAACCTGTTTTATATGGGAGTAGTCTTTGGTGTTTTTGTCCCTCGACTTTGCAATTCTGTGAATTTTTCTCTCCCCCTCAGGCGTTTCCAGCTCTTCATACATGTCATCTAATGCTCTTGCCTTTTCTTGTGCAACTGCCTTCTTTGCTTGTTTCTTATGTCTTTGGTACCTCTTCTTATCCTCTTGCTGTCCATACTTTTCCCACTTTTTTTTTTTTTTTTTTTGCATATTTTTTGGCTTTCACCACCTCTTTCACTTCATCATTCCACCACCAGGTTTCCTTATCGTCAGGAGGTTTCTTTCCTGATGTCTTTCCCAACACCTCTCCACCCACTCTCTTTATCACCATACTGTTCTGATTCCACCATTCTTGCACTCCCTCTAGCAATCTAACTTCCCTGCATATTCTCCCCTTAAGTTCCTGCCTCGCTTCCTCCTCTTGTGTCAGCTTCCACCACTTGATTGTTGATGGGACACGTGCAGGCCTACCTTTTACTGTGTTCTTTATTTGCAAGTCCATTACCACCACCCTGTGCTGTGTGCCACACACTCTCCATTTAAAATTTTACAATTTCTCACCTCTCTCAGATGTCATCTTCTGCACATGAGGAAGTCAATTCGGCTTTCTCTTGCTCCACTCTTGTATGTGACGTACTCATTTTCTTTCTTTTCAAACCAGGTGTTGACAATAGCCACCGTGGGGGGGGGGGGGCAAACCAGTCCAACTCAGTGTCGGTCCCAAGCCCGGATAAATGGGGAGGGTAGGCGTCAGGAAGGGCATCCGGCCATAAAATCCAGCCAAAACCAAATATGGCAGTTGACTTTCAGAAATCAGAAATCGATATATATATATATATATGTATATGTATATATATATTTTGACTGTTTATTAACTGATTAATGGATTTATTCTGAGTTATACTGTAAGAGTCACAACTAGCACAATAAAATGGATAGGTATGCCTTACCAATGTCGATGAAGCTGAAACTGAGATATATATATATATATATATATATATATATATATATATATATTTATATATAATTTATATATATATATATATATATATATATATATATATAATATAATATAACCAACCTGTAACCAACCTGGGAAACTGGGAAAACTCTAAATAACAGTCTATGGGAGGGGAGGGAGGAGGAAGGGAAAGGGGAAAGGGGGGAAGGGAGGGGAGGGGAGGGGAGGGAAGGAGGGAAGGAGGGGAAGGGAAAAGGGAGGGGGGGGAGGGAAGGGGATGGGAAATTACGTTCGCCTACCAAAAGAGAATAAAAAACATCTCCACTGAACAAAGACAATAAATAACAAATATTGTATTTCTACAATCCGCACTTAGGTGTGCCTGTGTGTTTGTTTGTGTGTGTGTGTGTGGGAGGGGAGAAGGTTTGTCTCTCATGCAACAACAGACTAATGTTGCCACATTTCAACATCACTAACTTCCACTTTTGCCTAAATTTTAAATTCATTCAACCATCGGTAAAATCTAATGTACATAAAATGATATATGCTTTCCTTCAGTCTAAAGATCATTTCCCATAAACATCCTAATCAAGTTCATCACAATCACTTTTTACATTTATTAAACAATTTTAAACAGACTTAAGTTACCTTAACTAGATGGACACCTAAAGCGGTTACTCTGTTATCGTCTGCATTCGACCTGTCAATCGAGACATTGTTTGATCGACTTCTGCTGCTTCATGATTTGGTGTAAACAACCATTCTTTGATGGCTCTTTATTCAGTCAATATAATATAAACATAAATATAAATATGCAAATGACTGAGGATATAGGTCAATGAATCATATGACATAAGAATATAATATATCTGACCACAATAAACCACTAACAAGAGTGTGGAAATTTTTTCCACACTTGGTGTGACAGACCATACCTACCGGCATTAAGTGTGTAGTGAAGTATTGTTGCCAAACGCCCCATAAACCTCATTTAAACAGAATTTATAACAATATACGCCATCGTGACGCTATGAAGTAGTCTCTATAATGAATTCCGACGGTAAAAACGAAGAAGAAACAATCGAATTAACGAGAAAATTTGCACCTGAACTAATAAAGAAAAAGGATATACGCTCATCATACATCTTGCACGTCGTGTTGAGCTAGCAGGTACTTCACATACGCGAATGAGGAAGACAACTAAAAAAAAAAAATTTTTGGACCTTCTGGTTTGGTTTTATTGCTTTATAGCCATGAAGTATGTTTTGTAACGAAGCCAAAAATATTTAATTTAACAATACAACCAAGCAGTGAGGTATATGTTAAACACTTATGTCAATAATTATTCTGATAAAAAATCGATGTTATAGGGGATTTATTGTCGTAGGTTAATCATACTTCTGGAAGCACCAGAAGAAAAGGTGCAACGTCAGTGAAAATCAGAATAAACCCAGAAAACTGAAGGAAAAGGTGACGTACAAACGAACATTTCATTTGTTTTGTCTGTGTTTGTATGTCTGTCATGGGGTAGGGGTTTGATTTTAGTTAAAGACCTTTTTGGGATGACATAGAAGCCGTGTGCAAAATTTTGTCTGGGTCTGTCAAATGGTTCGGATTTCTATAGAAGCCAAACAAATATACAAACACTCACTTATATACTTTTCCTCTAAACCATTGTTGGATTACTCTGACAGTGAAAAGAAGGAGTTAGAGCAATTGGATAGGAAGACTGACGAAAGGGGTTGGTTAAGTAGGTGAAGTAAAAGACTAAAAAGTGGATGCAGATAAGGGCAGAAGGTATCTCAAGGGATGTGAAATATTTGTATTTGTTTTACTACAAACATAAGGATCACTATTGTGTTAACATACCATTATTAAATTTATAATCATTAAGGGGTAAGACAAGGTGTTATGTATGTGATGGCGGTTCATCCAATCTTCGCAGAAAACCTTAATGTTTAACGGAAAATTTTGGTACCTAGTTGATGGTCTTCGATTGGCCGTTCTACCGATCAAAAATGAATGTCGGTAAATTTCTTTTTCAACTGATATAATAATATCTTTACGTTTATTTTATTGCTTATGACAGGAGTTGAATTTTTATTTAACTCTTATTTCATGACAGCCTCTTCATCGTTGAAAATGTAGATGCGTTGATGGAATTCATCGTTTCTTGTAAAATTAACAATATTTTTTGTGAGTAAGTGACGTTTCACACACATAAAAAATATATATTTATATGTAATTCATATATATATATATATATATATATGTATGTGTGTATGTATGTATGTATGTATGTATGTATGTATGTATGTACGTATAGCACGTGCTCAGCTCCGTAAGGTGTTCGTCGAAGGGGCTCTCGGTTTTTCAACGATCTGAACTGATTCAACCTCAAGATTTGATATTCCTTACGGAAGGCATTTCTGGCATACCGAATTTAGCTACAGGAAGATGGCATAAAACTAATTTTCGCAATAATCTTCACTTTGCAAGTCAAACCCGGTGCAGATGTGGGAAGGTGTGCAACGTGGTTGACGAGACCTTTCGTTAGCAAATTAGGTTAGAACAATTTTCTCTCTCTCTCTCTAATGTTTAGACTCTCTTATATTATCTCTCTCTCATATTTCTTAAATTCAGAAGTCCGAACATTCTTATGTTTAGACTCAGTCAAAATGAATGAATTATATTATCCATGAATGTGTTTCTTAAATTCTCGAAGTCCGAGCTATTCTTGGGACTTTAGGATTCACAAGTGAATGAACAATTATTGATGTATGTGTTTATATAACGAGAGAGAGAGAGAGAGAGAGAGAGAGAGAGAGAGAGAGAGAGAGAGAGAGAGAGAGAGAGAGAGAACTATTCTTGGGACTTTAGGATTCACAAGTGAATGAACAATTATTGATGTATATTTATATAAAACGAGAGAGAGAGAGAGAGAGAGAGAGAGAGAGAGAGAGAGAGAGAGAGAGAGAGAGAGAGAGAGAGAGAAGCAAAATATTCTTATGTATTTGACTCCTTTCTTAGAGGTCTAGCATTAAATCTTCATGTGTGCTTGTGCGTCCTCACGCACAAGCAGAGTCCTAAAAATTTAGACAAGGAGCGAAACACAGACTTGATGCTACTGAATGCCCAGTAGACAGGATAAACCTGGCGGCCTCATGTTGACATAATAGCTTTCTTATGTCATCGGCTCTTGATAAGGTTACATTAATGGCTTTGATAATGGCGCTGTAAATCTGGTTTTGGCAGGGGACATCATTCTATCAGTGCTACTTTTGCTATTTTTATGCTCTCGAGACTAAACGACCTGGTTTTCCATGTCATGTCAGTGGTTTGGAGTTCGGAGAAATGCGTTGTATTAAATAACTTCCCTTCTGTGTTTCTAAATCTTGTGTCAATAAGACTTAACTTAGTGTTATTGCAATTAGTATCGGTACGTCTTTTTTGTTTTTAATTTTTTCTTTCATTCGGTTAAACAGAAATCATTTTCAGTTTATACCCAAGAAGTTGCAGCTCCTCTCCGTATGGCGTTCATTGTACTTTAGTAAAATTTGGTTCACATTCCACTGCTTTCATTATGTTTAGAAGCTGGACGACTCGTTTTATAAAATGTCCTATGAAAAAAATTAGTCTGATGCTGCCCTGTACTGTAAAAATGGGAGAGAACTAACATCTTTGTTACTCTTACTTCGAAGAACTAATATCTTTGTTACTCTTACTTCGAAGAACTAATATCTTTGTTACTCTTACTTCGATCAGACTTTGAAATCGGCCAATGGAGTTTTCCACTTACTCTGATTCCCTCCCTTTTGATTTTCTGTTAATGTGTTTTCTCAAAGGGCCAAATTCTTTACCTATTTCCTGGACTGTTTGCGGGATTCTTCCAAATAGTCTTGTGGGTGTGATAATGCGGCGTAAAAGAGTTGATCAATTTTATGGTTTTACTTTAATCTCATATGTTCTAACAAGCCCCTATAAAGCAAGCATATACATTTATATACATGTATATACGTATGTATTACATATCTCCTATACATTTAAAATGGATGGATGTATGTATGTATGTATGTATGTATGTGTGTGTGTATATGTTCCACATACACTCTGAAATGCATTTAGCAATTTCAACCAAACTTGGTATACATATAACTTACTATCTAGAAATCAGCATTATGGGGGGTAAGACATCACTAGCACTAAAGGGCATATATACAGTATAAGTGTATGTTTTATATATATATATATATATATATATATATATATATATATATATATATATATATATATATATATATATATATATATATATATATATATATATATATATATATATATATATATATATATATATATATATATATATATATATGATGTGCAAAACGCCAAAGGAAGACATAAATAAAAATGAGAATGGACTTTTGAAAAGCAACGGTTGAATATTCGAAAGATGAAACGATGAAAGTAATGTTCGATTAACTCGGACTCATTCTCCCCTCGCCTCAGCAAGCAAGAGTATCCCAGCCTTCAGCCACGCTTTTCGAAAACGTGAGCAAAACTTCACAAGTATCATTATTCATAAACGATCCTAGTTTTGCATTCTTGATTCCCTGGCTTCCTACGTCCTGTTCTTAAAGGATTCCGAGTATTAAGCAATCAGGATGCGGTGGTTAGACGGATATTTCAGGTTACGGGGTATGTCAAGGACACCACCACCACCGTGTGGGAAGTTGACACTACCCGAGATATCTAGTGTAAGTGGCAGGCATCCAAACACTGCTTCTCTCTCTCTCTCTCTCTCTCTCTCTCTCTCTCTCTCTCCTCGTTTGTAGGAAGTGATTTTCTTCTTACAGTTATTAAAGAATTCTATAATTTTATTTCCCTTCTAAGTTTACATGTGACTTGTTAGTTTTCTGTAAAAGAAAAATATTGAGATGGCTTTGTCTGACCATCCGCACTTTTTTTAGTCTGCCGTCATATCTTAAAAACTACTGAGGCTAGAGGGCTGCAAATTGAGATGTTGATCATCCACCCTCCAATCATCAAACATTCCAAGTTGCAGCCCTCTAGCCTCAGTAGTTTTTTATTTTATTTAAGGTTAAAGTTGGCCATGATCGTGCGTCTGGCACCGCCGTGGCCGAAAGTTTCATGGGCAGCGGCTCAGGCAGCATTATACGCTGTACAGAAAACTCGATTGCGCCGAAGAAACTTCGGCGCATGTTTTACTTGTTTTTTCTTACCCCAGAAGAAAAATAAGGCACATAGTGACTCATGAAGGACATCTTTTGACTTGTCTGTTTTCGACAACTTGCACTCCAGAATCATCTGCCTCATTCCAACCAGAATTTTCACTCTAGTTCTTTCTTTGAAAGCAGTGAGAAATAGTTCGATTCCAGAGATTTAAGGTAAACGCCACAAGTCCACTAAATGGAACCTGGTAAATCATGAGGCTTCACAGCCTGATTACTTGCATTTCAGTACATTCCCAGGTTTAGAAATCTACAAATAAGATTTTACTGGGCTATTAAAACACAGGTGATCATCTTGTTAAAAAGCTCTATAATATTAAAAAAAGCTTGGACTCTCTGGAAGACATGTAACTAACTAACTTATGCAGTCAAGTATCCTAACTAAGAACAAGGCGTGCTTGCATCATCATTGTCATAATAACAAGCACAAATGAAATGAAGTTTTAGCCATACAATTATTGTTGCATTGCACTTCGGTGCCAGGATAGTAAAGAAAGCTTGTTTGCACCGACAGTGACCCTTGCGTAGCAGCCTGTCTTCAGTTTTCTCAATTTTGTTGATGTTTCACAGTCGGTATACAGGGACGGCACTCATTTTCTGGGACGGTGTGTGGGTAGCCGGTAGGGGTTCTTCGGTCTGTCGCGATGGACTGTTGCATACAATAATCGTCAGATATCACTAACCTTCGCTGTATTTACTTTGACTGTAAGGAAATTTGATGAAAGAAGGTCTGTTTTCTAGTCCGATTTATGTATATTAGGTGCTTAAACACTCGTTCACTCTCTCTCTCTCTCTCTCTCTCTTTCGCTGTGTGTGTGTGTTCCATTTCTTGGCTTCTTCATTTCCACTCTTTCAACTTCCATTGGCTATTCCTCTGCCCTTGTTGGATCTTGTTCTCTATCTTTCTTCATACTTTTCTAGCCCTCTCTCTCTCAAGGGTTTCGCAATTCTCCACTTCTCTTTTAATCTTTTTGGTTGCTCATTTACATTTCTGACTATCTCTATAAAACAGCTTTCTTATTTCCTCTCGTTTTACCTTTATTGACTCCTCTTTTATTCTTTTTCCAACTGTTATTTTGTTTCGTGGCCCCTTTCTTTTCCAACACCCTGTTCTTCTTTCTCATCCTCTCCCTCCTCCTCTCTCTCTATCTTGTGCTTCAGTTCCTTTTGCTTTTCTTTACTGTAATCCTTCGGCATTTATCCTCTTTTTAAACTTCCGTAGTTCTCTCTTTTGAAGGCATCCTCCTCATATACTTTAATTATATTTATATTAGTGAACACTTTCTCTTATTCCTCATCTCCCTTCCTCACTTTTTCTTCTTGAATATCATCTTTCTCTCTCTCTCTCTCTCTCTCTCTCTCTCTCTCTCTCTCTCTCTCTCTCTCTCTCTCTCTCTCTCTCTCTCTCCTCTTGCATCATTCAACCTCACATCTTCCTCTTCTTGCTCCTTTCTCTTTCCTGTTACTACTTGGCACTTGTTTTTGGCCCTTGGCACATGCCCAGAGTTGACATTGCTTATGTCGAAGAACACACGCACACACACACAAGTCAGGCCTCTCTTACTCTGGCAGCGGGGTGCGGGGGTGTCGAGGTGAAGTCCCAGTTGAATAGAAAGCCTTTATATATTCGTTTACTTGCAGACTGCGGCCAAAATGTTGCGAATCTTGTGATAATGAAAACAAGGCCAATGAGTAAACACAAAATTATAAAAGCAGAGGGCATGGACTGCGTCTATGCATATACATACATACACACACACACACACACACACATATATATATATATATATATATATATATATATATATATATATATATATATATATATATATATATATATATATATATATATATATAATGAAGAAAATCTATTTCCAGTTGAATCTGAGCTATACATACATACATACATACATACATACACACACACATATATATATCACATTTAAGGAAACTGGTTTTCTTTCTTTCTTTCACAAGCAACTTCTTTCTATTGTGTGGAAGAATGCCTGGCCAGTGCATGGTCTTCCGGTTTGTTCCATGAGAGTATATGCACATTATTAATGATAAATTGTTTCTATTCTTATCTTAATGTGTCACTTCTGCTTACTTGGAAATGCATATTTATGCAAGTACATCTTTATTCTTCAGAGGAATACTCGTCCGTTGACATGTGGAGCACTGATACATAACGTGTTGTAAATTTTCCGGATGTCTACCTGGATATTTGTCAATCATTCATCTTTAAAAATTGGTGTTGGTGGAAATGGGTCAAAACACAAGCCTGATAATCATGGGGGGGGGGGTTAATAAGCGCTTGAGTCGTGCACACAAACGTTTTTGACGTATATTTTTTTTTTTTTTTATAAAATCATTGCTTATTCCTTTTTTCCAGTATTACGGACGAAGGCGGGATGGAGATGGTGAACGGGGAGGTGGCTCTTCGCAAATAGATATGTAGAGACGCCAGATTCTGTGAATGAATTGAAAATAAAAAATCTTCAAAGGCTGTGAAACGATTCCATACCTCGTGCCTCGTCGTGCCTGAAGGAGTCCCGTAGGCATATGCGAATAAGGAAGAAGGGAGGCAGCTCTGAATGGAGTGACAACCTTGAAGTTTGCATTTCGACCGATACAACGACGTCCTAATCGAATTCCCGCTCGACTTTAGTGACAATATTTGTCCTGCCGTCTGCCTCTTTTCTTTGTCTCCTCCGATCCCAAGAAGTAAAAGCAGCAACCTCCTTTCGATGTGACGCCAGGAGAATTATCTCGCACGAGAAGCAATGCGTAAAATTTCCCTTGAACTGAAGTGTTTGGTCAAATTATTGAAAGGAAGAAGCGAAGATTAATTTGGAAAGAAATTTCTAGTGAAATGAAGATTATAGGTCAATATGGTTACCATTAAAAGGATCAGAATTTAAAGAGATAAAAAGACAAAGAAAGCTGGCAAAATTCCGTTAAACGAAACTAAAGCGTACGTGTGTCTCTTGGTTTGAATAAAGCGTGTAAATAATAAGATAAATCTGGAAAGCAAAACGAAGCTTAACTGTAGCAAAGATCCCAGGCCAAAGGCGAAGACCCTATTCCAGCAGGTTTCCAGGAGTTAAGTTGCAGCTCTTAATTCAAGTAGGAGACCTGCGCTAAGAGCGTGCAGAGAAAGAGGGAAAGTTTCTCACCGGTAGGAGTCCTATTGCAAGTGCTGAGAGTTTCCTGCAGGAGAGGAGAGCGATGGCGAAGCTCGTGAATATTTTGATGCAAAGGTCAGACGATTCCATTCCCTGGGGCTTCAGGCTTCAAGGCGGCGCTGACTATAAGAAGCCGCTGACAGTCCAGAAGGTAAGGGCGACATTTCAGTATTGCAAGAGTGTCATTACAATGTGTTATTTAGTGCAATGCTTTGCCTAAGGTAAGTGCTTTTCTCTATTCGTATATGTTGATTTCAATTGTATAATTCCTTTCTTTTTGTATAAAGAATCTACTGGTGGCTTTTCACCAGGTATGAATGTGATTGCAGTAACCGCAGGATTCGAACCCCCATCCACAGTATCGAAACGAAGTCAGATTCACACGTGCTGTTTCATATTCACACAGACATGGATACACACACACACACATATATATATATATATGTGTGTGTGTGTGTGTGTGCGTGTGTGTATGTGTATGTGTA
>NC_089743.1:5991246-6031246 GCF_040412425.1 Macrobrachium rosenbergii
TTTGATGCAAAAAGCAAATTAATGAAACTATAGTTCAAATGTGCATGGAAGACAGCTATGGCTATGAAATGCTTATTTAACATTAGATATCATATATATATATATATATATATATATATATATATATATATATATATATATATATATATATATATATATATATATATATATATATATATATATATATATATATATACATATATATATATACATCTATTATTGTATTCATAGGAGAGAATACCATACATTCATATTGCATTCAGAGAATCCTATTCATATGGAACAAGTACAGGGGCCATCGACTTGAAATTCAAGCTTCCAAAGAGTATGGTGTTCATTTGAAAGAAATTACAGATGATAAAGGGAAATGCAGAAAAAGAGAAACATATAAATACGTACAAGGTAAATTGTTTTAGGGTAGCAATGCATTGCACCTTTGCTTGAACTCCTGAGGTTCTAATTGCACAACACAACCAGGGAAAATGTTCCACAGTCCAACGGTGTGAGGAATAACACACCTCTGGAACTGAGAAGTTCGACAACGTAGCACATTGACTGCATATTGGTGTTGCCGTTCAGAGATATGGTCGCTCTCGACAGGATAATGGGATTAGGGATCAGTTGTGATAGCGAAAGTTCTCTATATGAAAAAGTGTAATTTGAGTTATGATTACAATGCACAAAACTTAACTGCTGTAAATGCAAGCCAGCGCTTAATTTCATAAATGAAAAAGTGTTATTTGGGTTATGAATACAATGCACAAAATTCATTTACTGTAAATGCAGGCCAGTGCTTAATTTCATAAATGAAAAAGTGTAATTTGAGTTATGATTACAATGCACAAAATTTACTTGCTGTAAATGCAGGCCAGTGCTTAATTTCATATATGAAAAAGTGTAATTTCAGTTATGATTACAATGAAAAAGTATAATTTGAGTTGTGATTACAATGCACATGATTTATTTACAGTAAATGCAGGCCAATACTTAATTTCATAAATGAAAATGCATAGCTAATAAAGTGTTCTGAAAGATAATTCCATAAATAAAAATGTTAAAACTTTATAAGTTTTACATTTTTATTTATGGCATTGTATAATAATGATAATGGAATTACTATAAAGCATTTTCAGAATACTTTATAAGTGTTCTGAGTATACTTTATAATAATTCTATTATCATTATTATACAATTCTGAAGAGCAGTGGGGCCATGAGTATTTACGGATGCTAAAAATGGGCCATGGGCAAAAAAAGGTTGAAAACCGCTGCACTAAGTGATTGGAATGTGTAGCTAGGAGGCAGAGGAGATTCGATCGTGGCAGATATGAGGTTACTGAATTCACTGATGATGGAATGAGTCTTGTGTAAATATATGTGGAAAAGGGGTAAGATCGTTAGCATTACTAGTTATCAAATAGAAATATACAAAATGTAACTGGAAAGAGAAAATGGTAGGGAAAAGAGATTGCTAGATTATGTGATATTAGAGGGTCAATGAAAGAGCAACTTCATGGAAGTAATGGTGAGTGACATATGGCATACCTTAAATTTGAAGTAAACAGAAATATAGGTTAAAGAAGAGGAGGAGAAAATGTGACTTTGAGAGTAATTAAGACAAGCTAAGTTTAACGAGAAGGAAATGAGTAAAACATGTAAATAGAAACTGATTAAAAAGGGGCCAGAATGAAGCACAGAATGAGGGAGCATATGAAGTGTTAAATTCCAAGATGGGGTCCCTGAGTCAGCAGGGAGTGTGAGACGTTTTGGGAATGTGGGAAGAGGGAATAAAAATTGGTGCTGGAATGAAGGAAAGATTATATGAGGTGCAGGACACGTGATAACATCATGAGATGTCTTAGAAGGCCAAGAGGAAGGTGAAAGAGAAAAAGAGGACATGTATTTAAAGGGGGTGAGGATGTTGGGAGAGAGAAGGTGAGCAAAGACTTCAGAGATAATAAGAAGTGGTTCTGCAACAAAGTAGTAGGTTACTGTGTAAATGTTCCCCAGAATAAAGTCTGCAAAAAGGGAAATGTTGACTGAGGAGAGTGTAGTTCTGAAAGTGAGAGTTTTGAGGATTTGCTGAGATTCAATGACATTAGAGGGGCTGAGAGCTTAATACCCCAGGATTGTGCGGACTTAGTGTAAGTTTGAGACTAATTGTGGAAGATACTGTTCAGAATGCAAGGAGGGAAATCAAGAGGTTGAGTATTGGAAAAGGACCAGTAGTTGATGAGATTATAAAGGTATGGTGGTGAACTTGTGACAGAGTAGTTGACAAGTGGTGTAAAGCGTCTCTGGATGACGAAAACGTTCTGAAGGGATGAATTTCAGGAATAATATTGATCCTTTAGAGAAAAGTAAAAGTTACAGAGAAAGACCGTGACAGGGACCTAACATTATATAGGGGAAAACATCTTAAAATTCAGAATCAGGAAGCGGGACAGATGACAAGGATTACTGAGGGAAGAACAGCATGGACTTAGACGTGTGAATCAAGTGTCTGTTAAGAAACAGTTGTGAGAAGTCTGAAAGTACAAGGAGAAAGCTTTATATAGTATACATGGGCCTATAAATGTTATAAAAAATGATACTCTCAATATGCAGGTTCTTCAGGAAGATAAGTTGTTAAGAACAATAGAACATTTTTTGACAGGAGTTTAGTGTGCGTCAGAATTTGTGACTGATTAGGCTTAAAAATGAGGCTGAAACTAGAGTGCATTATGGCTCTGAGGTTAATAATATCTCTTTATAGAGAGTGATGTGAGGATTCTGAGAAAGGGAGCAAATGTAGATGCAACAATCTAAGGACAAGAGGATGAATGGTCTTTGGAATGTCTGATGTTTTCACAGGACTTTGTTGACCGCAAACAGTGAAAGGAGACTGTTGGCTAATGAAAGGATTTGAAGATATTTGTAGTGGTAGAAAGTAACAGTAAATGTGATCAAGAGCAAGGTTATGAGAGTAATATGGAGGTAAGAATGATAGGGTGGATGGTTGAAGAATTGGGATAACAATTTTTGTCAAAATTTTTGGGAATAAAAATACCGGATGGCAGAATGACAGATCGAAGTCATAAGACAGGTAAAGCAAGGAACGAAGCAGAATGTGTGCAAAAAATTGGGAGGGAACTTGAAGTATCTATGGAAGTCAGGGTTGGAATGTATGATGGTACTGTTGAGCCAGATGTCCTTTACGGAAGCTAATTATGGATGCTGAATGAGATTGAAAGGAAGAGGTGGAAGCTGAAGAGATGAAATGTTAGTTTAGCATGTGTGACTAAGAACACATGTAAATTACAAACAAGTGGCGTAAAAAGTTAGTGGGTAAAAAGATCGGTCAGAGTGTCTAGAGCTGGTTTAGTTATGTGGACACATTGGGGAATGGCAGGCTGGTGAAGAATATACAATCCGGAAGCCATAGGAGAGGGGAGGAGAGGAAGATCTAGAAAGACTTGGTTAGATGGATGAAATAGGTAACGGAAAGGAGAGCTTCAATATCCAGGAAGCAAGAGAGAGGCTTCATGAAAATGGTAAATGACACAAAGTGTAGAGTGGTCAGATACACTGCTGGTGATCCCTTGGTGCAGGTGTATGAAGCTGTGGATGTTGTGGAAGTTTTATGCACATTGGGTAGGTTCATCCACAATTCATCAGTTTAAGAATGGATGTGGTAATGATAATTTTGTTGTGTTATTTTTGGGAAAGGCATACATGAATGTGTATACACATTATATATATATATATATATATTATATATATATATATATATATATATATATATATATATATATATATATATATATATATATGAAACTGGAATTGAACAACAACCTCGTCTGGTATTCAACTAGCTATCGTGTAATTTCATAGTAGGTACACAATTGGGTCGTAAATATTTTACTTTGTGAGTGGTAATTTGTTTACATTTCACCCTATTTTCATTTTCATATTTTTGTTTGTGTTCGTTTTTAATTTTTCGTTATTTTCTCACACTTTTAGTTTGTATTTACTGTTCATTTTATATATATATATATATATATATATATATATATATATATATATATATATATATATATATATATATATAAAATATATATATTTATGTAATATATATATATATACTGTAATATATATATATATATATATATATAATATATTTATATATATATATATATATTCCATCTACAGTACATACCACCAACGTCGTACTGCCAACCTGCATATGCCTTGTCACACAACATTTGTCCATATTTCACCAGTGAACAGGAATACAGAAGAAAAAGTATCCGAAATAAATGGTTGCAACGTGTATACAGTGTTTTTATGTGCTATTTTATCTTCATATATATAAAGTAAAAAAACCCATAGACGATATCTGCATGATTGTATTATGCATACCGCATAACTGCATAACTGTAGCACCACCGAATAAAATTTTCTCGGTCCTCTGTTTTAAGAAGAGTTTATTTTCAAACGACTTTCTGTTGGGTTTTGCTTGTGTTCCTTGAACAGAATTTACGTCACCTCCGTAATTACGTCCCAAGACAAATATGTCTATCTTTTGCCAAAAGATAAAATTGTGGTGTTTACATCTGGCGATTTTGCGTTGTTGGGATCTCGGTAATTATTTATAAATGAAGATCCGTTTGTTCTAAAACAAATGAATGCGCAATCCAGAGTCTTATTATTCGTTCTGTGGGTCTTGACCAAAAATAACTAAAATCAGCAAATCCCTACAAGGTTTACCCTAACCAGATATGACCGGTTAGCAAAACAACGTCCATTTGCTAGTGACCAAATACAAGAGAGTTGATTTGGGGGAAATACTTTCTCTTAGCGGGAATAACTAGGAATCAAAATACTCAGAGACCTCTGATTTTCATTTTTGTAATTCAGCATCCAAGAGTCATGAAGCTTATTGATTTAGGGAATAGCAACGACATCGTTTTGTTGTCTTGAGAGAACCGGCAGAATTTCCTCTCAGCAACCTAGGCTGTTACAGAACTGGAGCCAAGACACTTTGCATAAAACCTGAATCGAGTCATATGTAGTATAAAGGTTATTACTACCACCATGACCAGTAATGGTCGATGGAGCTTATAGGGGTGTGGGGTGGCTAGCTAATTTGTGGGTGATGTGGGGTTGGTATGAACGTTTGGGAGTATTCGTGGGAGGAGTCTGACGTACATTATGACAGGGAAGCAAGTTCCTCAGACTGAAGCCTTTAGTGACAGAGGGTCAGGGAGGGCTGTTTTGTTGGTGAAGGGGGTGGAAGAGATGGAAAGTGACGTGTTTTAGACGCAGAAATTGCGCGGATACCGTGATTGATGGATCCACTGTCTAACATGATAATATTTTTAGACTTCTTATTTACTATTTTAGCTGTAGATTACTTGTGTACTGTTTTTATCTTGATATGGCCTCTGTTAATATATACTAAAGTCTTCTTCGCCATGGTCCTTTTTTAATGACTTTAAGATCATACTCTGTGCCGCTTACTTTATACAAATATATGCGAAGTATGAATAATAATGATAAGGAGGCAGAAAATAAAATGCTCTTTCGTCTTGATGACTCTCCTATATTATTCTCTAAACTTTCCTTGAAACTTTAAGGATACGCTAATCCCATTCTCGATTGTGATTGGAGACAGTACCTGGTTTAGATTAAGCAGGCTAATACTAGCATGGCCATTGTCCTAGGCAAGTGTGGTAAGAATATAATAGAACCGTCTTATACCGACAATTTCCTCCTGCTGTCCACGAAATAGTTATTAACAGATTAGATATGGCGTCTTATTTCTGGCTTCACACACTTCAAAGAGCACGAGGTCACCCTCCAACAATCTGATAGACACAGCATGGTTTTTTGGGCAAACCACGCAATTCAGTGATTAACCAGAGCCATACCTACCAATACGAAAAACCACTAACAGAATAAGTACCCTATCTCACCTCTAGATTGCTCTCTCTCAACAGCCCAAGTTCATCTTCGGTAGACCCACCATGGTTTTCTTGCATCAAACAGCACAATTCATGGATCACTCCAAATTCCACCACCTGCCATGTACTGCAAATAGAAGTCTTCAAGGATATAGAACACATGGCCTTTTGCCAAAAGACTTTGTGCCCAACTCTGTAATCAGTATGGTGAAAAAAGCTGATGGCTCTTGTTGCCCATGCGCAGATCTCAGGTGCCTCAATCAGCAAAAAAGAACCTGACTGTTACCCATTTCCTGACATGGTAAACATCACCTCCATTCTACACAGAACAAGAATCTTCTCCATGTTTGACCTCATGACAGCTATTTTCAGGTCCTAGTGCACCACAAAGACATCCCTAAGACTGCAATCACTACACCTTTCAGAACCTACATATTCAAGTATTCCACGGCTGGCTTCCTAAACTCGAGTGTCATGTCGCAAAGACTAATCCTCAGTGACCTCCCCTCTGTGTGTACTACATCGGCAACAACCTCATCTTCTCCAAAAATCATGAAGAACACCAAAACCACATCAGAGCTGTACTGACCCTATTCCTAGTAGTATGTCCCAACAAATATGTCATCCACCTAAAATCAAAGAACTACAGGACATCATGGGAATAGTGAACTACTACCATTGATTTCTACCAGGAATCATACACACACACACGCACGAAGGGACCCATCTACCATGCCCTCAACTGAAACGGCAAGACTCTCAACTGGGACACTAACCAATGCAATACCTTCAAAGCCACCTAAGATGCTCTGGAAATTGCAACCACTCAGGCATTCCCCAAACCCTGGGCCAGACTTATTCTCACAAAGGAAGCAAGCAATAATGCAGTGGCTGCTGAATAGAACAATCAATTAATGGAACAGCTTAACGCTTAGGTGTCTTCAGCAGATATTTCAGACACCTACTTGAAGGTACACCTCCATCATCATAATGATCACCAGCCATAGTAAATATCCTAGCCCAAAAATCAAGATGATAACACTACCCATAAACAGTATCAGCTTCCAGTGATCACTGAATTCCTATGTACCATATGCCATATACCAACTAAGGATTAATAATTATGAGCTCACCTACACACAACTAAAACAAATGAGTATCACTTGTTCACCACGAACCTACAGTGGGAAGATCTGTTTGGCAGCACAGGATGTCCTCTGATAACAATACTCTGAAAGAAAATATTCACTCTCATCCACGGTCTTTTTCACCCCTCCAGGAGAACCATAGTAAAGTTTGTGCCAAAGAAATTCATCTGTCACAATGTATACAGAGAGGAAAAATTATGGAGCAAACACTGCCAAAAGTGCCAGACAAGTAAAATAATCCAACAGATGGAATCCAGCGTTGTTGATTTCTGTCAACTTAGAAACCATTTTAGTCACCTGCATGTCGACATCATGGAATTCCTACTCCCCTCTGTTCAGAAATATCTATAAGATTCCAGAATACTTATGTCAGAAACAATGACTTATGCCTGTGCTGAGGCACTTCTTAACAGTTGGGTCAGCTGTTCCAGTGTTCCTGATGATATAGCATCTGACAGAGGAACAGCATTCATCTCTGATGTAATATCCTCCTTAGCCAAGTTAAAGTGGTCAAAAATTCACTACACCACTGCCAACAATCTAGCTACTAATGGCATAAAAAAAAACTCACTGATCCCTCAGGCCACTCTGATCACAGGGTCCTCCTTGGATTATGCACCACATCCAAAGGGATTGATGCCTCTCCTAGGAAATGGTAATCCTGGGGATTTTTCCCTGCTGACAAAGCCAGCTAACAGACATAAGGCCTATCCAGACATTCCAAAATTGTTGGAAAATACAACCTAAAAATACAAGCATACAAGGGTACAAAGAAACAGCACATCCTGCATCATCTACATCTTGCCAATTCATATTCCTACAGAATGAATCCCCTATGCATGACTGCACAAATAAAATGTTCAAAATACAGCTACATGGGCACGAAGACTGGGCCTCCACTAAAAAGATAAAATCAGCACAGTCGAAGATGATGACACTCAGCCTATATCAACCCATCCAAGTCCAGCCATCAAATCCATGCTCAAAGAAGAGATCGACACCTCTCACAGGAAACTGTATTCCAGGGGAATTTTTCCCTGCTGACGATACCAGCTAACAGAAAGAAAGCCTATTTAAACTTCAAAAATTTGTTGCAAAATACAGCCTATATACACAAGCATACAAGGATATGAAAAAACAGAACATCCCGAATCATCTATTTAATGGTCAATTTATATTCCTGCTGAATGAAACCCCCATCCTGGAATGCGTAAATAAACGTTCAAAATGTAGCCACATGGGCAAGAGGACTGGGTCTTCACTGACAGGCTGAAACCAGCATACCTCGAAGATGACGACAACCCCGCCCCCCATCAACCTATCCAAGTCCAGCCATCAAATCCAGCCACTGAGAAAACTTGATCTGTGGCAGACCTAAATGTCAAGCCTTCTTGGCATTCCAAAAAGCCAACCACCAAGTAAAAATGTGGAATGGTTGTCTATTTATCATATTGCAAAGTCCTATTTGTACAATATTTTATTTAATTGCAACTTAGAACCTTATCAGCATCCTGAAAGTTATTCAATTCGGTATGGATGTGAAACTGTTGTGTTATTTATACCTAGTACCTATGTATATCTGTTTATATTACATTGCTAGTTAATGGTCAGCTTAATTTTTTACATCCTAGTACCTTATCAGCATCCCAAAATGCACTCCCTTGGGATGTGTAACAGCTGCATTTTCCACTGTATAAAAAAATTACCTATAGGATTTATATATCTCTTGTAAGCAAATGCAGTGCTGTATGAGCACGCTTACATTTCTCTTTTTCTTCGCCTTCTTTGAGGGGGAGCCCTGTAAGCTTCAAGTAAGCGTCCAAGATTCGCTGCTGAATGAAGTTTAAGCCACCAGGTTCGACAGGCTCTTCCAAAGTGCTCTCACGCTCACGTCATTATACACCACTCCTGTCATCCGCCTTGCGGTCTTGACCACATGCCTAACCGATCACTAGTAACTACTAAGTTAAGTATACCTTAGTTTAACCAGACCACTGAGCTGATTAACAGCTCTTCTAGGGCTGGCCCGAAGGATTAGACTTATTTTACGTGGCTAAGAACCAACTGGTTACCTAACAACGGGACCTACAGCTTACTGTGGAATCCGAACCACATTATACCGAGAAATGAATTTCTATCACCAGATATAAATTCCTCTAATTCTTCATTGGCTGGCCGGAGAGTCGAACTCGGGCCTAGAACAGTGCTAGCCGACAGCTCTACCGACTCATTCAACGATGAACTACTAGTAACTACTACGGGGCTTGCATGTCGTAATAATAAAAACAGTTAGTTCTAGGACCCTGTGTATGATTTTAAAAAGTTTTCCTTTCCATTAATTTTAACCAAAAACCTTCCATTATTGGCCAACGTGAGCAATGATAAATACAAACATGTCATTTACAGATCCCTTCTGCAAGATAGGAATATGAAAGTTGAGAAGGAAGGATGTTAAAGATTTCCACGCAAATTGCCAGAATAGGTGAGACAGAGGACCCTTTATTACGCCATAAGTTTGGCAGTTTGAAATTCCATAAAATGTTAAAAGTGTCTTTCGCAGTGCCTGATAAGTTCCAAAGATCTTCTCTATCTGAAGATCAAAATGGAAAATGTCGTTCAGTGCCTCAGTTTTACATTTAAAGAAAGTGTCTTTCGCAGTGCCTAATAAGTTCTTTTCTCATGTTAAAATTGTAGGATATTACTGAAAAATCGTCTTTTTAAAGTGAAATTCCATGAAATGTTAAAAGTAGAGATAATGTAGATGGCATTCTGGTATTGGTCAAATGTCCAGCGCAGCTGAGGTAAATAAAATGGAAGAAATGAATGTGTACAACTTTATTTCACTACGAGTAAATACGTGTGAGTGTTGAGTTTAATATTGAGTTTAAAATTTCATTTTGGGTACAATGCTAAACCATAAGATTGTATGTTCAAGTCAAGTGTTACGGGAAGAGCGCTCATTCAAACAACAATACCCATTATTTTTCTGATTATTGTATTCATAAAAAACGTGGGTTGGGGCAAGGGGATAGTGCCTCCAAGATTGAAAGAAGGCGGGAAAAACAAAGAAATAAATGGGGTGCTGGTTACAGCAAATCCTGATTTTCCTGAAGTATCTAGAATTCTATGTAAGCAAAGTAGTCTGTCGACAAAATTTACGTTTATATCAAGATGACAATAAAGCTTGGAATAAGGAAAAGGACCGGATCTTTAAATTCCCTTATGTCATCGAACTGGAAAATCATTTTAAAGACTTTATTGATGTCGGCTATGAGTTTGTTTTCGTCCATAATGATACCTGTTGTAGAAAGCTTTGTATGATTAAAATGGAACCTCTCTACAAATGCAAAACATGTTACTGGAGTACACACATGACCTCACAAAATAGTAGTAGGTTAAGCCAGACGCCACGGTAACGGGAAAGGATGAGGGAACAGAGAATTAAGTTCTTCATTGGAAGGGTGGATAGAGCTCTCGGCTAGCACGCTGTTGGCCCAGCGTTCGACTCTACGACCGGCCAATGAAGAATTAGAGGAATTTATTTCTGGTGATAGAAATTCATAATGACTTCTCGTCATAATGTGGTTCAGTTGGATTCCTAACAATAAGCTGTCAGGTCCGTTGCTAGGTAACCAGTTGGTTCTTAGCTTTCAAAATGCCGTAACATATATCTAATCCTTTTGGGCTTCCCAAAATTTTCAGACATTTTTCTCAACATGATGTAATTCAGATTCTTTTAATGTAAAGGAGAGCTGTTAATCAGCTCAGTGGTCTGAGTTAAACTAAGACAATACTTCTACTATGAGAACCGGAGGGAACTGCTACTATAAAGAGAAGCAGGATGACAAAAATGATATAAGCTGCAGCATATGGAATGGACTGAAAGGGCTTCAAGATACTTTTTTATATATTCCATCAAGAACACGACGTTATGGCCAACCCCAAAACTGCCAGTAGAACTTTTTTTAATAATCAATAATAACAACGTTAATAATAATAATAATAATAATAATAATAATAATAATAATAATAATAATAATAATAATAATAATAATAATGTTTGTTTTTCATCATTCAGTAGATAAGATTTACTTTTTCTTTTCAATGAACGCTCGATCAGGACTTTGAAGCCTCAAAAATAAAGAGCACCCATGTCATTTGATATCTTAGTTTAGCAACGGTTGACGGATCCAATCAAAGTACTCTGTGCCCCTCGACATTTCTGTCATTGCAATGATAAATTATCATCTCTCAGTGCCATCGACATACAGCCATGAAAATACTTTACGTGTCTTTGGAATTTCAATCTTTGCAAAGGCTTCCAATGTGATGTACATAAAATACGTCAGTGAAACAAAGTTACTCTAAGGAAAAATGTGTTAGTTCACTGTGCTGAGGTGGTACGCAGAACTAAAGAGTTAGAGAAAGTGGAATACATTTTGAAGAGTCTTGAATTGCAGATTAAATTAATGCAAAGAAGAAACTGTAATTCAGCTATGAAACAGTTTCTGGAATTTTGAATTCAATAACAGGGGCTGCACTTTGATGGAAGAGGAAAACTGTTTCTGTCTCCTTTCCAACTTCTTTGCTTTCTTCAGCGACTGATGAGATGCTAGAAGAGCATTTCTATATAATGATTCAAAAACAGCAATGAACAGGTTTCATAATCTTATACGCTTTGGCCATGCACCGTTCTCCCTCTTTGTATCTGCGGTCGATAAATAGCGAGTGCTTTACTCTGCCCTAGATCTGTAAGCTTTTTTTAGCATGAATCCTCGTTCAGTTTAAAGAGTTCGAAATCTGTTGGTTTCTCAGTCATCCATTGTGACTCACTGTCGTTTATGTCAGACCCCAAGCTCTGTTGCAAGTTCCTAAGAACTGACATTTTCTAGCAACATGCCATATCAAATGTGGAGAATATTTCTATTAATGTAAACGGTAATAAAAATCTTTCTGTTCTCAGGTATCTCCATTTAGGGGTAATGAATTATTTGGAACCACACCACTGATCAGCAATTCATCAACAAGTTTTGAGTCACAGGAACACTTTTTTTTTTTATAATGTAAACCTTGGGAGACTACAAGAGACTTTAAATGTCTATGGATCCATTCCTCATGTGCTTCATTTCTCAAAACTTTGTCCCTCCGCCCTCATAAACTTATCTGGAGTTGAAGCCTTCTTTGAGGCTCTGAAGTTAGAAAAATCCAATTTTCATACTCGTATTCTCCGGAGTTATAATTTCTTTCTCTCTTTTTCTTTGTGTCGCAGATTCTAATATAAGAGTAATCACCAACATACTAGTCGAGTTCCTGACTACTGGGAAGGTTACCACTTGGTGCTTCCCCGTCAGACCTCGAACAGTTTCCGAAAGAGGAAGCCAAGAACGTTCGTCAAAGGGACCCTTCACCAACTGTTCAATCCAGCCGACCAGTTTACCTATGTCCTGGTTGCAGACTTTCTGACTAAAAGACAGCATGATGTTACCTTGAATTGCAACTAACTCCGGATAACCTAAGTCAACTTTCGATCTTCATGGGAATAATCAAGGTGAGCGCGTCTAATGCGTCGGTGTGGTGGTTGATGGTGTAGAACAGGTACAATAATAACCATTCTGTTCTGTTGAAGTGACAAAATTGCATGCACATCATGAGTAGTAGAGCTCGATGGCACCATTTATTTATAAACCAGAGACTATTGGCAAGATATTTTCAGAAAAGTAAAGAAATAACTCCACTAGAATTTTTAGACAATTTCTTCTCCTCCCAGGGGATTACCTGGATACATTATATCTCAAAATGATAGCCCGCGCAATGTTCTGATGTTTGCGACGTGTCGTAGTAAAGTAAAAGAGATATATGTCAAGGATGTCTTTTTCATTTCTGCAGCACCTTCGTGGGCGTGACGAACAAAACGCCCCTTGTTTCCTCCTGGCATTCATTCAGACCGGCGAAGGCCGTCATGTGACTTAAGTAGCGCGACATTCTTTGACTCGACGGGCTCTGGGAGCTGACTCAGCACCTCCGCGGCACCGTAATTTCTAAACCTGCAAAGTTGTAAACCAAACTGATCCGTCATTCTGGTAATCAGCGGGTTGGCTGGCTATATAGCCGCTATGGGATTTTGGTTTGGCTTTTGCATCTCTCTGTCTCTCTCTCTTCATCTCATGGTTTATAGCCTAATATCAGATCACGTATTTTTTGTCTCAATGATTAGTTTATCCATGATAACACACAAACATACACACATATATATATGTATATATATACATATAACATATATATATATACACTCATGTATATATATATATATATATATATATATATATATATATATATATATATATATATTTGTCTGTGATTGTGTGTATATATAGACATATATAAATATATATATATATATATATATGTATACTGTATATATAATATATATATATATATATATATATATATATATATATATATATATATATATATATATATATATATATATATATATATATATTCTCTCTTCATCTCATGGTTTATAACCTACTATCAGATCACGTATTTTTTGTCTAAATGATTATCCATTTATCCATGATACAAATGTACAAACATACACACACATATATATACTGTACATACATGTATATAAATATATATATGTATAATACTGTATATATTATATAGATAGGCTATATAATGAATAAACTACTTGTTTAGAGGCTAACTTTTTTCTGTCAAACTCATTCTCAGAACATTTGTTTAGCTGTGAATAGCTTTCCTGTTGTTGAAGACCGTTCAAAAGCAAAAAGAGACAATCGTTTTGAAAGCCAGCCTGTTGGACACCTTCCTCTGCCTCCTCCCACTTTCGGGCGTGCCATACGTACGAACGAACTCTCATGTTTTTATGGCGTGAGTCACAGCTCGAGGCAGCTCTTCTTGGAAATCTATCTATTACTTGTGGGAGCTTCTAATACTAGGCAGTTTCTTCTGTCACTGTTATGACCTCTATCTGGCGACTTTAATGTTATGATCTTAACTCTGTCTGTCTTTCTATGTGATAAAAGGAATGTGTTTTATTTTTGTACTTTCCCATGACGCACGTTTCTTTCCGTGAGTTTTTATTTTTACTTAGTACTTGGCGTCACTTGCACGGAACCTTATGAGAAGGCTGGCATGCACATACCTTGGTTTGAACTCTGCCACTTGCGAGAGGAAAGATGTACCCACTGTGCATCATCGAGTGACTTCTCCAAGTAGCCCCGAGATTCTGATACGAGATACGACTTAAAGGTTTCGAAAGTGTAACAAAGAATTACCACACAACGGGGCCTTCGCAGCTGAACATCGCTTCTGATTGTTACTGAGTCGAGTACCACTGAACTATAGAACCCGAAATTTGTATTTGTTGGATGTTAAACCATTATTTATGCAAAAGAAGTATACATGCGCATCATCATACATTATATACGTACATACCAAATTATGTGCACTAACTAGTCTGAGTATGCAAGAGAAGATGGTTCGCAAAGATAATAAGAACCCAATCAATTTCATTCATTACTGCAATTCCAGTCAAAATACTGTAACAAAATTAACACATCCTCAGAACCACCCAGTTATGCTTATTATTTCCTGCATCACTCATAAAAGAAACTGTAGTATTATTTAATCAAAACTGATAACTGCATCCAGTTCTTTATGCAACAAACGCTTTGCTGCTTTTTCCATCAACGGTTACTCTTACCATCTCTTCTTCTGTGGAATACTAGCTCGTCTGTATTCTCACCGCTATATCGCAGCTCAAGTTTTCCGAGTATAGAAATCTCTGCTCCCAGATGTCGTATCTTTTTTGCCGTGTCCGCCGTCAGTTCTAGCTTTCTCTATTTGGTCGATCAGCACTTGACGTAATACTTCTCACTGACTCACTTAGTAAAAACCGCAGTCCATCTGGGGCAAAAGCACATCTAGAGGGAGAGCATTTCCATTTAGATATAATACTGGCGCATACCAAGGCTTTTCCCTGTCTTTCAGAAGTCACCTTATCTATGCAGGGGATAATGGTACCTCCGAAAAAGCTATTTTTCCAAGCTTTGGAAAAACAGCGCTTAGGTTATTAAGATATTACGTTTCCGTACAAAATGTTATGCTATTTAAATAGAAACAAGGCTATTGTTAGACAAACATACAAACATACATACTCACGCCCACACACACTTAGTACCACACCGCGCACACACACACACATAAGTATCAGTCATTTGAACAAGTCTTAGATAAAAAAGTTATGTATATCTTAGTTTAACCAGACCACTGAGCTGATTAACAGCTCTCCTAGGGCTGGCCCGAAGGATTAGACTTATTTTACGTGGCTAAGAACCAACTGGTTACCTAGCAACGGGACCTACAGCTTATTGTGGAATCCGAACCACATTATGACGAAAGTGAATTTCTATCACCAGAAATAAATTCCTCTAATTCTTCATTGGCCGGTCGATTTAGAGTCGAACGCTGGGCCAACAGCGTGTGCATAGCCGAGAGCTCTACCCACACCCCCAGTGAAGAACTTAATTTGTGTATATATTTACCTTTGCTCCAATACTCCTTTATATGACAAATGTATATATATGAACTCTATATATATATATACTGATCTTTTGTGCTCTGTTATATCTTTGCGAGAGCGATCTACCTAGTTTCGCCAGACATAGATTTCATGACAATTGCTACATGGTATCTTGTAAACCCCGGCGAGACAGGTAGATATATCGCAAAGAATAACAGAGCACAAAAATAGCCACACAACGCTACTTCACTGTGTATATATATTGAAATTTCGGGAATTTTCCTACATATCAGAAACACAGGGCATGCCATTAACTGTAGTGGGGCGGAGTTCCTTTTTTCAATGAGTAGCTGAAGACGTAGAAAGAAAGATGCTCAGAATCTGCTATCATCAATCAAACCAACAATATGAACCTGTCAAAAACATTGGAAATCGGACGCCATCGACATATATAATCCTCAAACCCTCCTGAAGAAGATGACCCAAGAAACGCGACCGCCAGATCCATCGTATAAACGGGAGCTAATGAGGCATATAAAACCACTATTTAATTTGGTCACTCTCCTCCTTCTTAAGGAACATATATACCTCCATAACATGGGAGGCCTAAGGCCACACCTTCATGTTTTTGTACATATACCATTTTGTATAATAATAGCACCTGTCCATATTCTACCAGTGAACAGGGGTTTCAGAAACAAGTGCCTGAAATATATGGTTTCAACGTTTAAATAGTGTTTTATGGGCCTTCTTATTTTCATATTAAACATTAGTATTACAAAAAAAGACATTTATATGCATATATAATATATATATATATATATATATATATATATATATATATATATATATATATATATATATATATATATATATATATATACATATATTACGGTGTTACTGCCTTCCCGTTCTTGAAGATAAACTCTTCCAACATGTATCTCAGAATTAAGTGCATTTAGGACCACCATGGAATTTCTGTGTCAGCCTTCTCACCTCTCCTTTCGCGAGGACGTATTACCTAAGACAATGCAAGAGTCCAGGTAATATCCTGCTGCAGCCATTCCATGATGTCTAATTCTGTCCTTAGAATGCGAGAGGAACATCTTAGGCCCAGCAACACAGTCAGCGAGCTTCCTGGCCGAGGTTCTTATAATGAAAGAAGTAATAATGCGCCGGCGCAGTCGAGTTTTCTGTAAAGAGTATAATGCTGTATGAAACTCTCAGCCACGTCCCATGAAACCTTCAGCCACGGCCGGTGGTGACCTGTGTTGTTGGCACCTATAGTGGTGCCAGATGCACGATCATGGGTAACTTTAACCTTAAATAAAATTATGACTATATTAGTCAACTCTGTGGCATTTACAGTAAATACTATAACCATGAAAGTAATTTATATAGCATGGGGTTTACAGTTAATGATATTATTATGACAACAAATAGTATGACTGAAAAAAAAAAAGCATGACTATGATAGTGATCAGCACGACTGTACCAGTAAATAGCAAATTTTGTAGCATTCAACTTGTGATGGTGAAGTGTGAGAGTGTTAATAAAAAGTGGTACAAATATATTAAATACTGTGATTATGGGTATGATTGGTGAGACTGGTCGTAAATATTATGATTATTTTCGTAAATACTATGATGGGCTGTGATAGTAAATAGTATGACTATTACAACTAATACTGACTGTGATAGTAAATAGCATCAATATTATTTTAGATATGTCTCTGATAGCAAAGTACGGCTATGATAATGAAGACCCTGACTTTTACAGTAAAAAGTTAAGTATACCTTAGTTTAACCAGACCACTGAGCTAGCTGGTTAACAGCTCTCCTAGAGAGGGCTGGCCCGAAGAATTAAGATTTATTTTATGTGGCTATGAACCAACTGGTTATCTAGCAACGGGACCTCTTCATTGGCCGGTCGGAGAGTCGAACGCTGGGCCAACAGCGTGCTAGCCGAAAGCTCTACCCACCCTCCAATGAAGAACTTTTTACAATAAAACCTTCAGCTATAATAGTATAGTATATTCATTATATGATATACTTTGGCCGTGATAGTAAATGTTATGAATATATGGTGATACGCAGTGAGACAATATAATGATTTAACAGAGGCAGTTAAGTGTGATGCTGACAGCAGGCAGTGCGCCATTTACAAGTAACTGCTGTGACCGCGGGAGCAAAGTAGCACAAGTAAGAAAAGTGACTTAGTGAACAGCATGAATTTACATGTAAATTCATGCTGTTTGGCTGTAAAGGATAGTTCCACGTTGGACGAGTCGGTAGAGTTCTCGGATAGCACTCTGCTAGGCCCACGTTCGAGTTTCCGGCTGGCCAATGAAGAATTAGCGGAATTTACTTCCGGTGATAGAAATTCATTTCTCGCTATAATGTGGTTCGGATTCCACACTAAGCTGTAGGTCCCGTTGCTAAGTAACCAACTGGTTCTTAGCCATGTAAAATAAGTCTAATCCTTCGGTCCAGCCCTCTCTAGGAGAGCTGTTAATCAGCTCATTGGTCTGGTTAAACTAAGGTATACTTAACTTTTGACTGTAGAGGGAACGGACTACCCATGATGATTTGAGTTTTCGCCATACAATCCTCACCCATTTTCAACGATATCCACTAACTCAGTTAACTAGGTATGCTCTTTATTCTGGCTATTATAAAGGACTTAATGGAATATACGTAAGACAGCTTGAATAGACAGAAAGAGAGAGCAACAGATAGATAAACGTTAACACTGAAAATTGCACTGACTTGAATATTTTTACTGTGTAACAATTATAATCCCAGTTTGATGTCATCACGGGGCTAATAATGACGATGACACGATTGCCTGAAAATGGACCTGCAAAAGTTTAGTTGGCGTCTGTTGCTGCTAGGCAATGATGTCGGAGCACCTTCACCTGAAACAGTGGCGGGTTTGTATAGGGTTCGGTTCTGAAGCGGTAGACTATTCCCCTGGGTCGCAGCTGCATCGTCTCTCTTTTTTTGTACTAATTTCCTGCCTGCTCTACTTTCGTACAATGAAGGCAAATTCCAGGTCACCTAGACGTTGCTAGACAACTTGTAGTACGGGAAGAGATTGGTAGTTTTTAGATAAACATAACTAGGACGTAAAATATATTATCTTGCTGGAGGAACACCCCTCACTCTGAAAGAGAAATAGGGGAAAAAATAACTATCTCGACGTGGGATTGACGATGAGAGTTTAACTTAATTGGGAAAGTGCGGGTTTGCAGTTATTGTGAAAACGAACAATCGATCTGTCAGATTTCTTTTATTTGTAGTCAAATATCAAATCTAGGGGGAATAGAAAAAAGGAAAGAAAGTTTAATCGAGAGGAAATACTGGCATTTTGTAAGGTTGATATGTGACGATGTTAAAGCTTCCTTATAAAACATAACCTTCATGAGGGACCTTCGTTTCTCGACTCACCGGGTTTTAGGAAAAGAAACAACGATGGAAATATACCGGGACTTATATACGGGCTCATCATTACGAACTAATGACCCTTTATTTATGTATATATACTATATATATATACACGTATATATATGTATATATAACTTTGCTACAGGGGCGTTCCCATGTTTTCAGTATGATTAACAGCATACGAAAGCTCCTGCTGATATATATATATATATATATATATATATATATATATATATATATATATATATATATATATATATATATATATATATATATATATATGTGTGTGTGTGTGTGTGTGTATGTATATGTGGATCTTTTAATCACAAAATGTGACAGTGTTCTGGTTGTGACATAGATGTAAGGTTGATGAAAAACTATCTTATACACAAATATATATATTATATATACAGGGGGTATATACAAATATATAGATAGATAGATAGACAGTGAAGCAATGACATTATATAAATTATGCAAAGATAAGATAAATGCTTATTCTTAGCAGTCACCAGCAGGTGAAACTCGCAAGAGATGCATCTCTCTCAGCCCGGTGCGATGCTGGTAATGCGGAACTACGGGAGAGACAGCCTCTGAATGGGGCAGGTTAAACTCGGTTCGCGTCCATGTTTCCCACACCAGTGGCTTGTTTCTTGGTCTACAAACCTTTCACCTTCACGGTGGTTTTTAGACTTCTGTTCAGTTTAACCACTAATTTTTTTTTTTAATTTGGGGTCTGTAGGCAATATTACCATTTCTTTCAGAGATTGCATTATGGGTTAGATAAGTTTTGTCTCATCTTTTGTTCCTTAAATAATGTAAGCGGTCTTTCCTTAAAAGAAAGAAGTATTGTCACCTACGAATGGCTGTCCAGTTACTTATTCACTGCAATGACCGAGGTTGATTTCATATATATATATATATACATAGTGCAATATCTATCTATCCATATATATATATATATATATATATATATATATATATATATATATATATATATATATATATATATATATATATATCTGTACACATACATGCATGCTTATATATATATATATATATATATATATATATATATATATATATATATATATATATATATATATATATATATATATATATCTCGAGTGTGAAATGTATTTATCTTGACTGTTTGTGGAAATTTCAAATACCATTTAAGGTTTGCTTTTTTAATATTCATATTTTGAAAATAGATCTTTTAAATACTTGTTGTTGTCCACCAATATTTGAAAATATTTGAAATTTTATGTCTGTACATGAAAGAAATGTCAACTGACAGAGGAACGTTATTTGTAAAGTGGAAAGATTTTTTATGAATAACTTTAATGATAGTCTACGACTGTATAGAGAAACACCTACCTGCTCAACCGCCTCCAATTTTCTGGAGTTGAAATTAAGTGCTCGATGTGAATTTGGACATCTTATAATGTTTCCCAAGGGTTGATACAGCCCTTTTGGAAGGTTTTAGCAGGATTCTTAATATTTGCTGCTTTTACCTATCTATCTATTCATTTTCTATCAAAGCAAAAGCCTATTGAAATGGCTGATTAAGGAATAGATGAATGATGATTTCTCTTTAAATTCTGTACGGAAGGTCGTGTATTAGAGGAGAAAGTAGCAAAGTTCTGCTTTGTAATTGAACTTTTCATTACTATCCTAATACTAGTCTCTTTGCATTTTAATACATTTTTATCTATTTGTTAATTTTTATTTTTTCTTTTCAAATAAGTGTAATCTCTTCCTTCTGTTTTCCCTTTACCTCCTCTTGTTTCTTCCTATTGAATACCATATTCTTTGGAAGCTTCAATTTCAAGTCAATGGCCCCTGAGGCTTGTTCCATATGAATAGGTTTCATCTTCTGAATAATAATAATAATAATAATAATAATAATAATAATAATAATAATAATAATAATAATAATAATAATAATAAAATAATAATAATAATAATAATAATAATAATAATAATAATAATAATAATAATAATAATAATAATAATAATATCTATTGGTGATTTGTCAATGCACACTGGGGGGGCATTTGACAGCTATATATTTTTTTCTTAATTTTGTACCTTTTGTCCTTTACATTTGTCATGCATTTATGCCAGCAATGTAATTATTCAGATTCCCGGCGCGGAAGAAAAATCTGACCAGAGAATGTGATTAGTCTACGGGAGATGCACTCCACATTTAACTTACTCGGCCGTCCGTTCCTGGCACGAGTCCACGAATCTCGCCCAGCCATCACAACATCGCTGTTGGCTGGTGCATTCACCTTTGTCGAGATGCTGATGGCTTTAACGAAATACTGAACATTGGTGAACTGGTTTACGTGGATATTTAAGTTTCTTTAGAAAGAGAAACTCCCATGGTTTTTATACCAATGTTAAGTGTGACTTGCATAGTCATAAATGCTTGAAAAACTATTTCGCAAAATTAAATTAAGGGGTTTTGCCTTATTTTGATGACTCTCGAACATACGAATTTACTGTTTTGACTTGTGAGAATTCTAAAACCTCAATTTTTTTCTCTTAACCCGTAGGATTCGTTATTTCTACACTTCGTTTCTCGATAGAGGCAGTGAGCTTTTGTCATTTTTTGACAAACTAAGATTGCTACGTTACTGTGTTTGCCATTCCAGTATAGGTTCATTTTTGAGATCTTAAAATATATATAAAGTCAAATGGCTCAACTATCACTTAGGGTGCTACAGGAAGCCGTACGTACTTTCGCAATTTTATGTTTAATCCTTGAAATTAGATTGGTTTATTAACAGATTCACGCCCCCACTGACATATAGTGACCAATCACTGGATAGGTTCACAATGATTGACAGTTTAGAGATTCCACCCTTTGAGTACGCCAGGCGTTACAATTCTACTCATACTGGTGGAAGTCAAGGATTCAGGTTTAATCTATATGGTCAGTCCTTCGTGACATTTACTTCCAGAATACAGAATTATATTACTCTTATTAAATTCATTAGTTCGTCAACCTGGCTCTTTTCAGTAGGGGTGGGAAGTTTGTCGTCATTTAAGCAGAAAACTCTGTCAACAGGTCTAGTTCTTTTACCTGAACAGCCATGACCTTAAAATGCTCTCCTTCACCGATGAATTGTTTGCCTGTATTTTTGCGTAATTTTATCCTATTGCCTTGGTTACATGTTTTGTATAACAATTAGTTGAGTGTGATTATTTCAATATGATATGTTCACTAGTAAAGCTATATACTTCATGTAATATTTATTATATGATAGTCATGAGTTACAATGATATGGACTTCAAACGAAAGTAGTGTTTACTCAACGATTAATGATGCAAATATTACATAACTGGTTTGACTCATGATATAGAGATACTAGGACTAATTCTGTCTCTCTTTGATTACTTAATTTACAGAAACAGTCACAAATCGACGAGAGGCGAGATAATAAGACTGTATGGAGATATTAATGGGTGGCTTCCCATTTAAAGAATTACGGAGAGAGACAGCTAGCATCTTACGTCCTATGATTAAAACGCGTCGATCGAAACACATTTCACCCTGATTTTTTTGGCTATGTCTGTATGTGTGGCGACAGAGGGCAGAGTGGCAGTAAGAGGCCCTTTTGGGAACACTCGAAAGTTCACTTTCGAGACAAGGTCTCCGAGTAAAGTGAAATAAAAACAGACTCGGATTTTCCCTCCAATGTGAGTTGGTGGTGTCCGAATTCGTGGCTGGGATCGTCCTACTTGTCCGATTTTGTTGTTGGCTCCCGACTTTGGCTTGAAAAAGACCTTACGTCATGGAGGTTAGCTATTTTCGTGATAGCTTTAAAGCGAATTAAGGCTGGGCGGGGGGCTGTGGAGGAATTCATTGTTTGGCATTTTCTAAGTTCGGCGTCTTTCGTCGCGCTGTAGAAATGTCGGCATTTTAGGTTTCAATTCCGGACACTGGCAGTCTTCCTACGTTAGGTTTTTACATGTAAAGAGGTTGTGTTTATACATACAACCACCTACAGAATTTTGTAATTGACGAAGTATTTACGTTTTACCAGGTAACGGATTTAATTCTGCGTATCTTTCAGGTTATACATGATCTAAACGTAACAGAGCTGTTTGCAAATTTATGTACTTAAATAGTATTCTGCGGCTAAGTTTGTTTAAATTACATATTTTGATAGGTACTAAATATAAAATACAGTAAGGCTCTGCCAACGCAGGATGGAAAAGACTGTCACTGGCAAGTATGCATATCCACTGTACTAGTGTCTGTATTCATTATTTTAAATAAGTATACGTAATATGCATAATTAATACCAGTAACTGAACCACTGCCGAAAAAAGTAAACTTTCTGTGGTCAAGGTTAGGCACGGAAGATGATATACAAGTATTTACAATATATAGGAAAACGTATGTACAGTCACTCAAAAATGTTTTGCAACATGTTCCAGAAGTTTTGTTCATCTAACAGTAATCTGTTCTTTTGATATTTACAAGGAAATGTAATTTTCTTATTCGACTTTGGTTATTAATCATACGGTTAACAATATAACAAAGAATGGTGAGAGAAAAATTCATATTCCGAAAAATGACGAAACATTTTGAAAAATCTCACTTCAGATGATTGGGCAAAAGAGTTAAAGAAGAAACTATATTTCGAATCCAGATAAAAGCTTATTGACTAATAAAGTAATACTGAATAATCATCAATGAAATTATATATAAATAAAGAAAGAAATAATTCAACCATTATTGTTGTCAAAAACAAAAAAGAAAAAAATCTCGTAACGTCGTATGTTATCGTGTGACTCCACATTCGGGCAGGAAAACTGAACTAAACTGTCTCATCACTTGCACCGATAAGATGGGCAACAGACTGCCGCACCACAATCATTACCTTGCATAAGACTAATGTCTCTATTGTAGATATTGCTCAGCAGCTTAGCGCAAATAAAACCACCATGTATAGAGGAATAAAACAACAGAGAGAACGAGGAAATACGATAAATTCATTGTAAAAAGTGGACGACCCCATTGTTGCACTCCTGTTAAGGATCATCATCGGATGATCACTGAAGGAGCTCCACCTAACTCCCCTGACAAGCCAGTGTTGCCATAAGGAGAGAACATTACATTTTCCCTTCAAGTTGCTGCTCAAACCATCCGTAACAGGCTACATGAGACCAAAATATTATTTCATCATACTCCTGCCAAGAAACACTTCATATCAGCGAAACACAAAGAATAGAGGCTAGGGTTTGCGTTATAATATAATCCAGTGGCCGAAGATTTCTGTAAGAATCATCTTTTGCGAAGAAGAGGAGACATTCTCCACTGATGAGCATGGTAGTCTTCTTCACTGCTGGCGTTTAACATTAACTAAATTAATGTTGAACTTCTTGCTAATTTTAATTCTTTAGTAACTTAGATAATAAGAAATACAAAAGTAAGCGTTATATATTCAGTTAACTTCAAAAGAGGCATCAAAATGATAGGCCTAAGTAGCAATGGAAAAAATGAGAAATTACACATGATGCATTATATATATATATATATATATATATATATATATATATATATATATATTTTATATATATATATATATATATATATATATATATATATATATATATATATATATATATATATATATATATATATATAATAATGTGTGTGTGCGTGCGCGCCTGCGCGATTATACTCTGTGTTTTACAAAAACAGACGTGAAATCTGTTAGTCTAGTTCAGTATATTTTATATTAAGTTTCACTAGTTCACAATATACATAGGATTAGTCATTCAAAAATTTGATTAACAATAATGTGCAAGCAAATCTTTACAAAAGTCGTATTTGTTGATGTTAATAAGACTAATAGTTCAACTTATAACAGTCGTACGCCTATGTCTACAAAGTTCACACATATGAAGGAGGTAAAACAACGATAGTGATGGCAGTTGGAGATGAAAATATTAAAATATAAGAACAGCGATGACCTCTGAAGTACTATAGTAACATCCTTTTATTAAGTAAAGTATGACAACAGTAAGCAGTATCAGAAAAAGCCCTGTTTAAGGGAAACTGCAGGTAATTTCTCGGACCCACCACTATAGTGTTCAGTTGTTTCACGCGCTTACAACTGAGTTGCCAAATAGCGCCAGATGTCGCTATTATAAGCTGCTGTCCGAAAACTTTTGAAGTATGTTGCAAAACTTTTTTGAGTGATTGTACATTTGTAGACTGTATGTTGTATAGATGAAGTATAATAAAAATGTCGTGTTGAGATCAGTTTTTATCACTGTTTATTAGCAATCACAGTTCTCCAAATTATGACGAGCTTTTGCTTACCGTACTATTTATACAGTAGGATTGTTATTATCAGTTATTCAATGAGGAATTCTTGCCGTTGGGAAATATCTCATACGGTCACACACTTGTCCATTATACATACTTTTATATATATACACACACATATATATATATACTGTATATATATATATATATATATATATATATATATATATATATATATATATATATATATATATATATATATATAATATATATACATGTATATATACCTCTAACTTCCGGAGCAACAGCTCGAAGAACAATCCAAGGCGGTTCAGGGAAAGGCACTGTCCTTATGCATTTTATTAAAATATGCCGACGTTTCACAACTCCTCATAGTTGCATTTTCCAGGCTGCAAACAGCGAACATGGCAATCAGTAAATTAAAATTAAAATCACAAGTCAGAATTACAATTACAATTAAGTTGTTTCTTCTCTGTCTGTATGTTTATTTATTTATTTATTTTCTCTCTCTTTTGTAATACTCAATGCGAGTGCAGTAGTTTGTTTTTAACTTCCTTCTGGGTAGGTTGTTACAGCCTTACTTGTTCTTTTAGGATAGGTTTTAGTCATTTTATTGTGAACGTTTTATTGTAATTGTAATTCTGACTTGTGATTTTAATTTTAATTTACTGATTGCCATGTTCGCTGTTTGCAGCCTGGAAAATGCAACTATGAGGAGTTGTGAAACGTCGGCATATTTTAATAAAATGCATAAGGACAGTGCCTTTCCCTGAACCGCCTTGGCATGTATATATATATATATATGAGTGTGTGTGTGTTTATACTGACAGAAAGGCATAACTAAAATGTGGAAAGGTATGAAGAACCCGGATGGATGTGGCGAAGCTGCCTCATCACGGAGTGAGGAAGACCACGACTTCGGGGGGAAGATTCTGGAAGTCTTCAGTTGCCCAAACCTGACCTCCACTTTGTGATGGGAACCAGTGTTATCCCTGGGAGATCTAAGGAAGATGGAATCAGCATAGTGAAAGTCTGAGTTCCAAGGAGGATGGAAAGTCTCCCAATATGAACTGCGTTGGATGCTCAGCTCATGGGGACACAGTGTTGCCCTCAGGGAGTTTGAAACCAGCTTTGTTTGCTTTGTAAGCTTGGAGGAGGCATGATGCCTCTCGGAATGAGTTGTGCGGAACGCAGAGTGGCTACAGACTTTTGGAGCTCTACCTGGAGCCGGGGTCTTCATGAAGCATCCTAGTCCGTGATATGTTTTAATCCTTTTTTCTGAACTATAAGGTGTGTGCAAAAATTTTAAATTCTCATTTTTGCTGCTCGTTTTTTTATATTTTTAGGTTGTTGCTGGCTATATATAACAACGCAGTTCCCTTGTGAATTTAGTGTAGCACTGAAGGAGCAACTGGAGCAATGGTTGAAACAGCTGTCGGTCTGGGAATGAATAAACAAAGCAACATTGTACCAGTTTTGTTTTATCCTTCAAAAACTCATCTTTGAAGACAAGGGAAAGTGCGGAGATATTCATAGTTTTGTCAGTAAATTATGGAACCTACACGTGTATTAGCACTCGTAAAAAATTATGTATATATATATATAAATATATATCTATATATATATATATGTATATATATATATATATATATATATGTATACAAACATGAAGCTATAAATTTGCTCTACCTATGAATTAACACCGAAGCTGATTTATAATTAGCAAGTGATAGTCACCTAATGGGCTCGAACCACCGACGGAATTATCCATGACTTCAGTGTCGAGTACACTACCACCCAACTGTCAAATGGCAGAGTACCCGTCATGTGACTACTACTTCCCAAGTATAATTCCTCTTCGGTATTATTTATGAGGCCGAGTTAATTGGACATTAAACGAAGTGTGTAGCTTAATATTTGTGTATAAAAATGTCACAGGGATGTGATTAATAATTCATATACATACATACATACATACATATATATATATATATATATATATATATATATATATATATATATACATATATATACATATATATACATATATATATATATATATATATATATATATATATATATATATATGTGTGTGTGTGTGTGTGTGTGTATCTACAACAAAGCTGTTGATTCTTGAAAGAAATTCAGTTAACAGTTTTTATACCTTTGCTTTTTATTGTTGTTCCTAAAAACAAAACTGAGTGCATGATTAAAGCACTTAATTAAAGATATCTGGAATATTCTCTACGATCGCTGATTATCCCTAATAAGTCCGAGTTATTGTGGGTTAGAATATGGTTACATAAAATTTCGGAAGTACAGTTAAGGGGAGCGCTGACTCCATAAGGCCCCACTATAAAGTAAATGCTTATTACTACCTTATGAATTAAGGGATTTGCTTCAAATTTTTATGACTTGTTCTTCAACTAATAATGAAAATTTTCATCATGGGAAATTTAGAAATTCGACTTCTACGTTAACTTTTTTTGGCATTTGATAAAAAGACTTTAAAACTTTTTAAAAATAATATGCAAAACGAGTTTCACTCAAAAATGAATTTCCCACATACAAAATCAAGATATATGGATATACTACATTCTGTATATAAAAGTTTCATCGAATTTGGTAGTCTTCTTGGAGTTATAAGCTTTTACTTTTGAAAAACAAAGTTTTGAGAAAATGGACAAAGAAAATAATTTATGGTTATTTTGTAATAACTATGAAACTATGACAGTTAGAAGGCTGATTTTTGCACAAAATCTATTTTGCCATATAAGAAATATGCCCTGAAATTTTCAATATAATCAAACGAATAAAAATGTGCTCTCTTGATTTATATGTTACCTAAAATTTGCATATATATACACACATACATGCACGCACACACACATATACAGTATTTATATACTGTATATATACATACACATATATACATATATATATTATATATATTTATATATATGTATATATATAAAGTAATTTATGTATATATATATTTATATATATATATATTATATATATATATATATATATATATATATATATATATATATATATATATATATATATATTTATATTTCTGTATATATATACCATAAATAGTCTCTGAACAGTGAGATATATGATGACCTGTCCGTGGCTCTCACGGCAGGCTCATTTATGCTGACACTGGAATTTGCTCAGTCGGATGCAGATGGAGAGAACTATTTGATTATGGTCCGAACACATGGAAACGGCATGATAGTCCTGTAGTCCTGAGTTCTTGTCTTCCGTGGTTCGAGCCCACGGGACGACGAACTTGTTATCAACTAAAAATTCCCCTTCGATAACACATATGAAAATATATTATTTCTGAGGTAAAGCGAATTGGATATTAAAGGACGTTTGTAGCTTAATGCTTGTATATGAATCACGGTGATGTGATAAGAATTCATTCATAATATGGCTGCGTGCGACAAACGCACTACATGGTCAGCATGGCAGGGGTGGGTTGATATCGATTCTAAATACAAATACCCGAGTTCGACGGGGATTTGTTGGTGGGAGTCGGTATCAACTTATACCTCACTTGTTGGCAGTGTGGTTAATGGTGTCACTGTAGTCCTGAGTTCTTGTCTTTCGTGGTTCGAGCCCACGGGACGACGAACTTATTATCAACTAAAAATTCCCCTTCGGTAACGCATATGAAAATATATCATTTCCACGGTAGAGCGAATTGGATATCAGAGGACGTTTGTAGCTTAATGCTTGTATATGAATCACGGTGATGTGATAATTCATTCATAATATGGCTGCGTGCGACAAATGCACTACATGGTCAGCATGGCAGGGGTGGGTTGATATCGATTCTTAATACAAATACCTGAGTTCGACAGGGATTTGTAGGTGGGAGTCGGTATCAACTTATACCTCACTTGTTGGCCGTGTGGTTAAAGGCGTAACTGTAGTCCTGAGTTCTTGTCTTCCGTGGTTCGAGCCCATGGGACGACGAACTTATTATCAACTAAAAATTCCCTTTCGTTAACATATATGAAAATATATTATTTCCGAGGTAGATGAATTGGATATTAAAGGACGTTTGTAGTTTAATGCTTATATATATATATATATATATATATATATATATATATATATATATATATATATATATATATATATATATATATATATATATATATATATATATATATATATATATATATATTGTATATATATATATATATATTGTCACATATTTACTTTCCTCCCTCCTAGCCAGCAAAAATAATTTGAATTTCTAATTAAAAGAGCTTCTCATTTGAATGTTAGGCCAAAGTTGAGTATACCTTAGTTTAACCAGACCACTGAGCTGATCAACAGCTCTCCTAGGGCTGGCCCGAAGGATTAGATTTATTTTACGTGGCTAAGAACCAATTGGTTACCTAGAAACGGGATCTACAGTTTATTGTGGGATCTGAACCACATTATACCAAGAAATGAATTTCTATCACCAGAAATATATTCCTATAATTCTTCATTGGCCGGCCGAGACTCGAACTCGGGCCTAGCAGAGTGCCAGCCGAGAACTCAACCGGCTTGTCCAACCAGGAACTGAATGTTATGCCAGCCAATATGGCAGGACAAGGTAGGGCGACGCTTGTTTTGACCCAAGAAAGCAGTCCTCTCCACACCTGACCGGAAATCAGGATAATAGGCCCCCCTCTTCACATCCCCCTGCTAAAGGGCACTCCTAGATTTCCCCCCATTTTAGGGTAGCGAGAGCAGCGTAGTTTTAGGAAAGGTTATAATCATTAGAGGCATAGGCCCATCGAGGGAAAGGCTGCTAACTTAAGCTTTAGGTCCTTAGTTATAAGGCTTCTTTCCCTGCAACCCTTTTACTGGCCTAAGACTTGCTTTCAGATGTGCCTAGCTCGCGTACATAAGCAAACACGCCAAGCGCCCATGAAGACAACACGAGAGGGCAGAGATGCTCTGGCTTTCATGGGGAGAAGTAGAACATTTTTCCTCTCAATCTGGACTGGCAGCAGATGATGCTCATTCTGCAATTCGACATCTTATACAGGAGCCCCTATAACGCCTGAGTAGGTAGGTCTGAGTAGCAATCTTTCGCCAGTACCCCTCTGTTCACTCTAGTGAAATTCTTTCCTTTATTCTCCAAGATTTTCGCCATTTCATTTCCACTTCTGGCTTATTTCCTTGGGGTCTCCTTCAGAATTTAAATATATATATATATATATATATATATATATATATATATATATATATATATATGAATTTACATATATATATATACATATATATATATATATATATATATATATATATATATATATATATATATATATATATATACAGGGTGTTTGAAATTAGAGCCCCCTCTACAGCCTAAACTAAAATTGATATGGACAAAAACAAAAGTAATTCAGAACAGGTATTTACTAAGTTTCTCTCTGAGTATTTAATATTTTGTGTGGCCTCCATATGCCAGTACTACAGCCTGCATTCTTGAGGGGTATGATTCAGCAAATTGCCAAAAAGCTGAGACTCAAACTCCATTTCCCTGAGCACTTTGCTCACCTCTCTTCGCAGGTCGTCGAGGCTTGGTATACCATCATAGTCAACTGTGCGCACTTCAACATGATCCTTTAAGATACTACCAATGTTTTCACACACATTAAGGTCAGGGGAGCTACCTGGAAATTCACTTGATAAGAAGAAATCGATACCACTGTTTTGAAGCAGTCCCTGTGTCTTGAAGAGCCTTGGAACATGGTGTCTTATCATGAAAAAATGTGACTTCTTCAACAGATAACACATTTTCAGGATCTTTGAGGAAAGGAATACGTCACCAGTAAGCACAGTTTCTCTGAAGTATTCGCCATTCCATGACTGTCCTTTTTCTTTGATGATCCACATCAACCGTTTGGCTCTGAAACAGAGAAAAATTCCCAAACATTCAGGAAATTTCACAACTTGGCGATAGCGAACGTCATCACTGATATCATCCAACTTTGCAGCCCAAATGATGTCATTTTCATGATTTGGCTTCCTGACTTTGTAAATGAAGAATTCACCTGATGCGGCAACATGGAGAAAGTCAGCTTCATCCCAATCTTTAAGAAATGAACCACAAAACCATGCACGGTCTTCTCTCTGTTGCTGAGTGATGTTGTGCTTGCTGATAACATGAAATGGCTTGATACCAGATTTTTTCAACTCACGATATACAGCATTATAACTTCTTTTCTTTCCCCTCTTTGTTTCTAGTTCAAAACGCCAATTTACGTAAAGACTTTCTTGGCCTACCTACTGCCTCAGCTATGATGTCTTTTGACCCCTGAGAAAGGACTTCAGGCCTTCCAAGATTCTCACTCTTTTCGCGATGACAGTCATATGGATTATTGTTCCAGTTTCTTTTAACAAAGGATTCATCTCTTTTAATGTATTTAGCTATCCAGGAACGTGAAATGAAGGATGAGCCAGCATCCCTGGCCTCTCTGAAGGTTATAGCCCGGATCCTCCGAGTCGTTAGCCATGGCTGTATTTAACTCTGTCATTCAGTCTGAAAATACAAGAAATGTAAAATGAAAAATAGCTTCATAGAAACTTAAAATAATGTACTTGGAAATAGGCTATAGCAGAAAATTTCATAACTTTCCATTTGTTCTGTGGAGGGGGGGGTGGGCTCTAATTTTGAAACACCTGGTGTATATACATATACATATATATATAATATATATACATATATAATATATATATATATATATATATACACACATACACATATACATAAACACACACACACACACACATATACATACACATACATATATATATATATATATATATATATAAAAGGCCCATGAAACACTATTTGAACGTTGCAACCATATATTTTGAGCAGTTCTGTGCCCATGTTCACTGGTAAAATATTGACACATGATGTGTTACAAGAATATAGGCCTATATACAAAGCATATGTGGGTGTGGCAGTATATATACTTCTGTAGCACATCATCTCCCCATATTTTACCAGTGAACAGGGGCATTGAAGGAAGTGCTCGAAATATGTGGTTGCGACGTTCAAATAGTGTTTTATGGGTATTTTTTTTTTATCTTTATATTATACTGTTGTATTAGAGTAAAGTGATATATATATATATATATATATATATATATATATATATATATATATATATATATATATATATTTAAAGGACACACATATATTCATTTCATATCTGCCATACTATACGATGTGATGAAAGAGAGTTAGCTGTAAGATGGAACTGGGGCAAGCGATCAGTCGCAAAATCATTGCATTCAGCAAATAGTTGGTTACCTCAGCTGTTTGGCGTGATGAACACACAATATTGGCTCTGATATGCGAATCAGGTGACCGAGTTGATATGTGAGTACATGAGTTCATACGTTAGAAAATCTAGATTTTGTGTCTAATTCTACCCAAAAGTAAGTCCGATCATTCATTAGCGGTTGGAGCGAGATCACAAGACATTAGCTTTGAGTGTTGCAATCTCTTAGAACTGGCAGAATAAGGTAAAGTTCAGACTCTTCGTTTTTATGTGTGAACTGTGAACTTATGATTTTTACCATGTTTTGAGACATTTAGAACTTGGGTGAAAGTTGAACATAACTTTTTACCATTTTAATATTCTATTTTATTGTGTACTGCTTACCATTATTTTAACCATGCATTTTACCTTTTCATTATTATGTTTTGCACTTTGTGTTTTTGGGAGATTACTATTATGTGGGAACATTGTGGTGACACTGTGGTAACATGGTGGTGTGATTATCGAGAGACAAATGCAAAAACCTTGCAATGTCGGGATATCTCTCATGTGGTTGACTTTGAGACTAGACTTATAATGTCTAAGATGGAGTATGAGTTTTTGAATTTACAGGCTATTAGCCATAATAAGACTTTTAGTCAGAGTTAGATTATTTTGACTTGATAATTCATTTATGATGCATTTTAATCTTTGCTTGGTTTATTCATTACTTGTTGGGTTGTTTTAAATAATAAATCTATTTTTGTAGGAAAGATTGTGTTTCCTTAGATGATCCATTTCATTTTTTTGTGAGAATGATAATGAGAGAGAGAGAGAGAAGGAGAATGCGCGAGACTAATGCTAATGCTGGGGAGAGGGAAAAAGGCGTGTAGGGCCTAAGGGGGGAGTGAGTGTTAGAGGGGGAAAGGGTCGAGATGCCATGTCCTCCTGAAGTTAGATCGCAAACGGTCCGTTACGCATAAAACATTTCTACACAAATGTTGAATCTGTTTTAAAGGGCATAACATATATATATATATATATATATATATATATATATATATATATATATATATATATATATATATATATATATATATATATATATATATATATATATATATATATATATATATATATATATATATATATATATATATATATATATATATATATATATATATATATATATATATATATATATATATATATATATATATATATATATATATATATATATATATATATATATATATATATATATATACTCACATATTCATATATATATATATATATATATATATATATATATATACATATCATATATATATATATATATATATATATATATATATATATATATATATATATACACATATTCATATATATATATATATATATATATATATATATATATATATATATATATATATATATATATATATATGTTCATATATATATATATATGTATATATTGTTGTTGTGTGAGGAGTCTTGGATCATGCGGCCATTCAATTTACGTAATTTTTACGGCCCTGCAAACCAAGATTACACGTAACCTGTCACTTGAAGCCAAAAATAAACTCAAAGACAGACGTTAATTAGCCAAAGGTCGCCAGTTAAGGGTTATTAACCTTAACAAAGAATATTTGAGATGAATTTGATTTAAAACGCAATGTCTTCCAAACATTCGACGCGGTACAAGTGCTAACAGATTTAACCTGATTTTGCTTAATTTTGGGTCCAGGTATTTTACTGGAATAATGGTTAGTTAATAAATAATTTGACTAATCTAGACTTCGTGAACACATATACCGTAAGTGGTATGAAGGGGGGAACAAAGGAAATTTGAAATACAGAAAACAAAGGATAAAAGAATGGGCGGCTTTGAACAAAAGCCACTTTACCTTAGAATGAACGTTGTGCGATCAACGACCGACGTGGAGTTCTTGCAATTGTTTCTTCTACTCTACTAATAGAATAATAGACAAAGAAAGGGGGAAGAGGTCCAACTGGACGTGTTATCTCCTCCGAAAGCTTGGTTCTCTGAAGCTCCTGGACCGGAAGCCTAGTCAACAACGCTCAACAGTCACCCCAGGTAACCACGTTCTTGTTTTCAAAACATTCGCCATGAGACAGGTAGGAAGGAAAAGGGACCTAGGGACCACCTATTCTTAAGGCTGATAGGGAAATTTTCCCCATAGGTAAAGGCCCAACTTACCTATCCTGTTCCAACGGACGCCAAGGGTTTGAACCGGAAGACGACCTATATAGACAATGTCTTTTCCGGTCTCGTCAGAAGTTGATATTTTACAATCAAAAGTTACGAGGGCGAACAGCAGTAATATTGTAAAAGCCCCTAGAGAGGGCCTTCACTCCTCGGCGTGAAGGCCTATACTAAGGTTGTTCGCCCTCGTAGAGTTACTTCCTCTCTTCCCCTGAGCAGATTAGTCCTGGTTAGCCTAATAGCTACAGAACTACTCTAACCCTAGATAGGATATGAGCTATAATCACTACTTAACCTAATTTAATAGTACTAGAAGGTGCCTGTGGTTATTATAGGCTACCTCCCTACAATCAAGATGTGTTTTAGACTCAGCCTAGTGGTACATTCTATGATATTCCCAGCTTAACCTATCCTAACCCGACTGTAGCACCACAACATAAGAGCAATATTCTTAACCAAATTACAACATGGCTTATGTTTACTACAATAAAATTTACTAGTTAATTCATGAGGGTTGCCTTATATGATAAATGGTGCCTCACTGAGGTTCCAGAGGCTGATGCGTATCACGAGCATCGTACCGTTTCACAATAGTTAAGATTACTGAAATTAGTTATGCTACCACATGATTACCGTTGCCTGTGGTAAGTGGAAAGAACAAGGCTACTAAATTGATGTACTGTACTTTAAGGCCTAGGCTAGGTACAACAGAAGGAAGAGATCACACTGGCTACCTTCTGGGCAAGGGGCCAGGATCACTTTAGATGTTAGGCACTGTGCCGAGAGGGCACTAGTGCCAGGATGAGCTTATAGCTTGGGCAATCATTGGGCCTCTTCCAAGCCCCTTCTTCTTCTTCTTCGGCTTCCAAGGCCTACTAGTAGCTGGGCCTAGCAGGTGATGAGAGCACCTGACCTGGGACAGGCCAGAAGCATGGGCGAAGTCAGGGGCAACTGCAAAGCTGGCGGAGGACTTCATCCGGTTAAAGGCGATTAAACCGAGCTGAGAGCGATCTCGACTTCTGCGTCCGAGGATGCCAGTTCCTGGTCTTCCAAGGAGGGGTACCATTCGACTCCAGGGTTCATCCCCTGATTCAAATTTCCCAAAGAAGAATCTTGCAAAGAAGAAGTTTCGGGTGCTGGAGGCTCTCCAGTCGCGATGATCAACTGCATGGGGAACTTAAATCTCCCCGGAGGAGGCTTCACCTCATGATTTAGACCCGGCATAGGGCCTTTCCATTGGTAGCTCAACGCCCGTGGCGGAGTTCGGCACTCACCAGTGCTCGCAAGTGGCACTGGCAGCAGTTGAGGGTCAGGCATGCCGGACAAGGGGGTCCGAGGTGCACACCGGACGATTTAATTTCCATGCCACAGAGAGATTCCCGTCCCAGCTGGAGATCACCGAGCCTCTCGTGAGTTTTGTTCGGGGCGCCCGCTGGGCGTTGTTTGGTTGGGCAGCCCTCCCAATTTGTGGAGTGGTCTGCCCGCTGCACGTCCTGCAGCGGTACTGCTCCTCCTGAATCTCTTCGCTGGAGGGGGGAGGACTTTCAGGGGCCAGCCCTTCGCGATTGAGGGCTTAGGCCTGAAATAGGTTAGGGAGGCCCTTCCGCGAGACCATGGTGGGCGGAAGGTGGAGGTTTGTAATTTTTGAGAGTTTTAGATGGGGCCTCCGTGGAGGAGGTAACGTGGTTGGTGGAGTGGCGTTGGTGACGGCTCCAGAGAGAAGATCCTGACCCAACAAGAAGACCACCTGGGCCGAATTTCCACCTACCACGCCGAGGCGGTGGGGCATCGCCCCAAGGTGTCATAACCTGAGCGGACAGTAGGAACAGTGATGGTGTGGGTTCTTATCCACTTCATTTCCACCGGGTTTCTTCGTCAACCATGGCAATCTGGCCGGGCACTTGGGCCCAGTGATCAGGCTAATGTCTGCTCAGAGTGTCTACTGTGACCGAAGGGTCACTGGCAGGCTAGTGCTCTGAAGAGGGCCACCGAGATGAACTGCCTCAGTCTCTCGTAAAGTGATCCGGTGCGGACCAGCAGCAGAAAATGAAGTGCTGATTAGGTTGACAAATTTGTATGGGACACGTGACAGGCCGGAGATCCAGTATTGTAGTGGCTAGCAGCCCCACAGGATTTGCACCGGGCCTTTGATGGGCTCGTGGCCTGCAGTAACTGTTGGAGGAGAGGCTGAGCGGTGAATCGAGCGGAGTTCTGCTGGTAGGGGCTTAGCTGCTTATTAGTGCCGAAGTTTGTATCGCACTCAGCTTCAGCGTGGCCCCTTCTTGCAATAGCGTTGCACAGGGTCTTGCTAGGGGCAGTCCATCTCTTCGGGCGAGTGGAGTTCGAGAGGTAGCCTGAGGGATGATCAGCTTGAGAGGTGCTATGCGACTGATTGAAGGTTTCCCACGAATCAGCTACGCGACAAGCTTCCATAAGTGTGGAGGGCTGTTTATCGTTAAGATATACCGTAAGGGCCCTGGCACACATTGAAAAGGTCTTCAGCATGGTCCGATTGAAGATCCTCAAACGCCGCAGGCTGCGAGTCGACCCAGCCTGCATCGACTGGGTTTGTGGACATGCCCATTCCGTCCAAGACCAGCTGACTTTGGCAAGACCTCGGAACCGTTGTTCCATTTTTCTGGGGTTATTTCGTAGGCCTTGTAATGACTCTACGAATCCTCGCTATGTTGCTCTCTGGCTCTTCTCCAGGACGTGCTGCCTTGGCTTTTCCCTCCATATGCTTGGCTGCATAAGGCCCTCTGTCTCCCGTGGTGCTGTAGCGCTATCGAAAAGAGCCTCGATTTCCTCCAGCCATGCTTGGCTCGTCCTCAGTCCACTTGGGGACTAGAGAATTGATGCTCGAATTGGAGCGTTTGATGCAGCAGGTGTAGGACTGAGGCTTGATGGCTACAGCCATAGTTTCGGCATTCTTCCATTTTCGCCTCTCAAGCCTCGAGCTCCTTCTCTTTAGGGCTTAACTCGCTTCCTTGCAGGCTAACTCATGCTGTCTCCTTCTTTCTTCTCTTCCTCTTCATACTGCCTTTGCTCGGCTTCATACACCTTCGTTCTTCATACTTCCTGCTCGAGTCTTTCTTCCTTCTCCCGCTTCTGGGCCAAGCGCCGTCCACTTGCTCCAACCCAGGTGTTCCGAGCCGTGAGACCCGCCGCCCCCAGCCCCAGAAAGTTTATAATGCTCTGCTGCCATGGTTCTGGTGGGGAAGGGCGTCTAACCGGCCGACTGGGCTGCATTTCGGGCAGCGCGAGGAAGTGTCTCTTCAATGACGTGGCACCCTTCAAAGGTGGCACCGTAGTTTGGGTGTGCCGGTACAGGTGTCACACTGGTGGCACTCAGCATCCCTAGGCACTGGTGCAGGTTAGGTTCCAGAAGAACTTTTCTGTGTTCCCTTGTTTTGTTTTGTTTATTTTTCTGGATTCTTGCTTGGTGGCAATTTATGGTGCATGTGTGTTCCTAGGACCCTCTACTGGAGTCCAACTAGGCTATGGGAGGAAAGGCACTCTACACCCCCTGCAGAGTGCAACAATCGAATGAGAGAGAAAGGGAAGGTAAAAGAGAGAGAGAGAGAGAGAGGTAAGCTATTCAAGTGATGAGTGCTGCAAATTATTGGCACTGTGGAATAAAGTGAATTTGGTTTTTTTTTTTTTTTTCTTAAAGATCCTCGTGAGTGGCTGGTCCCAGTGCACGCAACGGCTGGCCCTCTTCTTTCAGAGGTGAAACTACTGTTTGCTTGGTCTGATAGCAGGCCTCACTCTGTGACCGACAGTTTATCACTATATCGTAATTACTCTTAACTTGTCCTCATCTATTGTGGACAGAGGTGTTTCTTTTGTTTGGTTTATTATATTCGAATTAATTAGCCTAGTGTCGGCCGTTCTTTCTTTGAAGAGGGTCACGTACACTAGGTTAGTGAATGCTTACTTGAATGACACGAGAGAGAGAGAGAGAGAGAGAGAGAGAGAGAGAGAGAGAGAGAGAGAGAGAGAGAGAGAGAGAGAGAGAGAGGTTTCTCAATCAGCGAATTTCTGTTGTTTTGAGAACATGTAAACAAAGATTTTATACATGCACAATGGCATGGATCTTAATAAATGATATAGATGCGTCGTCTTGGCTTCCTTAGGGATTACTTTATTATCTTAATTTTCCTGGAGCCGACAGTCATAAAAAAGTTTATCGTAAAAATTTTAAATTTTCTTTATATGATTTTATAGTAGGTACTGTATAGAACTTGTTGATATCTCAACTAAGGCCTAACTTTCCTGCCTAAATTATCTTTTGGTTTTCCTAGCCAAGATATTAGGAGGTGGGTCTGCATGAGCAAAAAAAATATATGCCCCAAGAGTGGTGGGAGCAGAGTCGAGGTCACAATAATAAGGTCTTGAGATGATGCCACAGTCCCGTTAGGCCTAAATTTCAAACAACCTTGGTCGGCGAAGGAAACCCCAAATGGCCAATTTTCACAAACAGTTCGAACAATTTCAAACAACCGCGAACACATGGAGGGATTCAAGATGGCGGTATTTTCTTTAGCACCAAATTCAAAAACAACGCACTAAACAAATGCAGGTATCCAGATTTTACTTTAAATATACCAATCATGCATAGTGTTTGGCTGCTAAGTATGAAAAACGAATTACTAAACAACTTTTGTGTCTTTTGTTATCGTATTCCTCACCCGGAGATTAAAACAAAAGAATGAAAGAGATGCTGGCTTGCTCATGTGAAATTTACGTTGTTGAACGGTAAATTTTATTGTGTGGCTCACTATTTCAGTTCGTTTGCTACTTCACTGACACGGTTTTTGACGGATTCCCGCTATATGCAAACAATAACGATCGGAATTGCCGACGCGATTTCTAAATTACTTTGTGTACATGAACTGGGCTCCGCGATTCTCGGCCTTTGAATTCGTTACTTGAACGACTTGACTCACAATCCGAACACGGCAATGTCCTTATCTTAAACGCAATTATGACCTCGACGCACCCTTTCCTACGCCAATTTTGCCACACTTGTTATACTATTCTTTACTGCTTATTATATACCTGCTCCTTGTTTGGAAG